>NC_041397.2:242735365-243035365 GCF_900747795.2 Erpetoichthys calabaricus
CTGGAGGAATTTTGGCCCACTCATCTTTGCAAAATTGTTGTAATTCAGCTTTATTTGAGGGTTTTCTAGCATGAACCGCCTTTTTAAGGTCATGCCATAGCATCTCAATTGGATTCAGGTCAGGACTTTGACTAGGCCACTCCAAAGTCTTCATTTTGTTTTTCTTCAGCCATTCAGAGGTGGATTTGCTGGTGTGTTTTGGGTCATTGTCCTGTTGCAGCACCCAAGATCGCTTCAGCTTGAGTTGACGAACAGATGGCCGGACATTCTCCTTCAGGATTTTTTGGTAGACAGTAGAATTCATGGTTCCATCTATCACAGCAAGCCTTCCAGGTCCTAAAGCAGCAAAACAACCCCAGACCATCACACTACCACCACCATATTTTACTGTTGGTATGATGTTCTTTTTCTGAAATGCTGTGTTCCTTTTACGTCAGATGTAACGGGACATTTGCCTTCCAAAAAGTTCAACTTTTGACTCATCAGTCCACAAGGTATTTTCCCAAAAGTCTTGGCAATCATTGAGATGTTTCTTAGCAAAATTGAGACGAGCCCTAATGTTCTTTTTGCTTAACAGTGGTTTGCGTCTTGGAAATCTGCCATGCAGGCCGTTTTTGCCCAGTCTCTTTCTTATGGTGGAGTCGTGAACACTGACCTTAATTGAGGCAAGTGAGGCCTGCAGTTCTTTAGACGTTGTCCTGGGGTCTTTTGTGACCTCTCGGATGAGTCGTCTCTGCGCTCTTGGGGTAATTTTGGTCGGCCGGCCACTCCTGGGAAGGTTCACCACTGTTCCATGTTTTTGCCATTTGTGGATAATGGCTCTCACTGTGGTTCGCTGGAGTCCCAAAGCTTTAGAAATGGCTTTATAACCTTTACCAGACTGATAGATCTCAATTACTTCTGTTCTCATTTGTTCCTGAATTTCTTTGGATCTTGGCATGATGTCTAGCTTTTGAGGTGCTTTTGGTCTACTTCTCTGTGTCAGGCAGCTCCTATTTAAGTGATTTCTTGATTGAAACAGGTGTGGCAGTAATCAGGCCTGGGGGTGGCTACGGAAATTGAACTCAGGTGTGATACACCACAGTTAGGTTATTTTTTAACAAGGGGGCAATTACTTTTTCACACAGGGCCATGTAGGTTTGGATTTTTTTTCTCCCTAAATAATAAACACCATCATTTAAAAACTGCATTTTGTGTTTACTTGTGTTATATTTGACTAATGGTTAAATGTGTTTGATGATCAGAAACATTTTGTGTGACAAACATGCAAAAGAATAAGAAATCAGGAAGGGGGCAAATAGTTTTTCACACCACTGTATATATATATATATATATATATATACACATACATATACACACATACATGCAGTTTCAATAACATAGAAATCAATATAAACAACATTAACATCATTATCATATGAGAATATGAAGTAATATATAAGAAGCACATTTCATATAAATATAAATTATTAAACAGTAAAATCTTCTTCTGTAATGTGCTACCGTGGCTATTCGTTTGTCTGTCCAGGATTTTAAATCACCTGTAGCTCGCAAACCGTTTCAGCTATTGACTTGAAATCTGGTACACATATAGAACGTCACGTCTACTATCCGCTTTATGGGTGATGGTTGTATTACTCTTTTTATCCATCCATCCATCTATTTTCCAACCCGCTGAATCCGAACACAGGGTCACGATGGTCTGCTGGAGCCAATTCCAGCCAACACAGGGCACAAGGCAGGAAACAATCCTGGGTTTTTATGTTTATTTTATTTTATTGTAGAATCAACTCCTATCTGCGCACACCAGGGCGGCCGTGGGCGGATGCGTATGGTGTATTCACTCCATGTTATCGTGCATTGCGCTGTCACTGGTATTTTGATAAAAGAATTTGAACAACATATAAGAAGCGTATAAATTATTAAACAGTAAAACATTAACATTTAAGAAGTAAAGTTACATTAAGTACTACTGCAGTGCCTTCGGGTATACCTCATTTTTTGTTTGCCCATAACATGCCTAAATGTATACATTTTTTGGTGCACCTACCCGAGAACACGCGACATATAACCGAGCGTGGGAGAAGCATGGATTTTAAACACGCGTTGAGTTCATCTGCTGGTCTCCCTCGTGAAATAACTGGTAATGTTTGACTAAAATCTACAGCGAGTAAAACGACATTACCTCCTATTTTTTTTTTTACGATCTCTGAGATCTTGCTTTTTTCGGTTCAAGGCTTCATAAGCTCTTTTATGTTCTATGGTGTACTTATCCCAAGCCATCATCTTTGAATGTTGCAAGACTTTTGCCTTGTATGTAGATCGGGGTAATTACATTCATTGCATTCCTAGTCTGAATCACAATCCGATTGTATGGGTGGTTACCTGGTACTGTAGGGTTGCTACCCGTCCTTTAAAATACGGAATCGTCCCGTATTTGAGAATGAAATTGCGCGCCCCGTTTTGAATCAATACGGGACGGAATTTGTCCCGTATTTTTTTTAAAGCAGCGTCTCATGCAAATCATCCCACACGCATTTTATGAAGATGCCTCCTTTCCTACTTTTGATTGGGTAATACTTGATGTCATCGTTAGTTTGATTGGTCTTTTTAACTGTCCAGTGAGGAGGGCGGGTCTTTTAAGTAGAGTCTGCAAACTGTTGGCACTGGGATGTGGCACCCACTGCAGTATGCGTCCCTTATTTTTTTGTATTAAAAGTGGTAACCCTACCTGGCAGGTAACACTTATGTTTGGTCATGAAGTCGTCTAAAATCAGCCATGTGCCCTCTTTTAATTGTGAGAAGCAGATAAATATAGCCAAATTCTCGCACTTCGTTGCGGCGAAGTACTGCTTTTAATTTTTTAAGAAGAAAGTAAAACCTTTTTAAACGGATCGAAAATATACCAATAACAATTTGTTAAGGATCTGTTTTTTTGTGAACCTCGCTTTTCACAGCTGTCCCGCTACGGCGTGTGTTTCGTTTATTTGACAGTATGTAGATCGTGGTAATTAAATTCATGGCATTCGTTTTCTGAATCACAATCTGACTGTATGGATGGTTACCTGCCAGGTTACGCTTGTGGTTGGTCAGGAAGTCGCCTTACATCCGCCCACGTGCCCTCTTTCTGTTCCCAGAAGCTGATCATAGAATGGTTTTAATAGTTTACTTTCAAATAATGCAAAGAGGATGCGACACGTGTTTCTCCTTAATTCTGGGCTCATCAGGCATACACACTCACTGCATCCCCTCTCGAGAATCGAATATCGTCAGCGCCAGAGTTGAAGCCCCTAACGTTGTGGTCAGCAAGTGGGCTAACATCTGCCATGTGCCGTCTTTCAGTTGCGAGAGGCAGATCATAGAATGGTTGAAACTGTTGCCCCTAACGTTGCGCTACGGCGTGTGGTTCGTTTATACCTCGTGTCTTCTCATTAAACTTTTATCTCGCGAATATGTTATTGCAATCCGCAGTGGGAGCGTTTCTATAAACTTAATTTAAACTTACGTTTTACACTGTGCTTTGTTTCCCTTATGAACATGCTTGTATGCTTCACTCGCTCCCTTCTCAATTGTTTAATGAATTTTTTGTTCTTCGCTGTTTGCGGCTCCTCCTTCATTTGTCCCTACTGCATTCACAGTCTTTTCACGTTATTGCAATCCGCAGCGGGAGCGTTTCTATAAATTTAATTTAAACTTACGTTTTACACCGTGCTTTGTTTCCCTTATGAACATGCTTGTATGCTTCACTCGCTCCCTTCTCAATTGTTTAATGAATTTTTTGTTCTTCGCTGTTTGCGGCTCCTCCTTCATTTGTCCCTACTGCGTTCACAGTCTTTTCACGTGATTACGTGGGAGGCGTGATGACGTGACACTCAACTCCTCCTCCCACGGCCATCGAGCTGCCGTCCATTACAGTATATTGTGAAAAAAGAGGTTCCAGTTATGACCATTACGCGTTGAATTTCGAAATGAAACCTGCCTAACTTTTGTAAGTAAGCTGTAAGGAATCAGCCTGCCAAATTTCAGCCTTCCACCTACACGGGAAGTTGCAGAATTAGTGATGAGTCAGTCAGTGAGTCAGTGAGTCAGTGAGGGCTTTGCCTTTTATTAGTATAGATATATATATATATATATATATAGATATATATATATATATATATATAGATATATATATATAGATATATATATTGTCACAGGAGGCTGGGGGACAGACCCAGCCGGGATGCCTGGAAGGATCAGGAGGTGGCTTATATGTCCCCCGGGCTACGAGGGGGCAACTGCCCTGGATCTTGAGGGGATCACGGGAGAGAAGCAAGGAGGCTCAAGCCCATTGGGGCTCGTGGCCACCGCCAGGGGGCGCCCGAGCCTCAGAGAGCCCAGGAAACATTCACTTCCACCACACCCGGGAAGATGGAGGAAGATCCTTCCAGGGACGCCTGGAGTGCTTCCAGATGCAAGAGCAGCACTTCCGCCACACCAGGAAGTGCTGCCGGAATGATGTCACCAGGCACCTGGAGCACATCCGGGTGGAAATAAAAGGGGTCGCCTCCCTACAATCAGGGAGCTAGAGTCGGGAGTGGGAGCAGGACGAAGCTCCTGTGAAGAGAGGAAAGGCGACCCACGGACAGGGAGAGAAAGGCCCATGTGCAGGGTGGTTAGTGCTGGGAAGCACTGTGTGCTGTGTGAGAACTGTAAATAAACGTGTGTGTTTATAAAGAAGTGGTCTCTGTCTGGTGGTGTTCAAGCGTATCTCAAAAAATATATATATATCAGAGCCCTGTGACCCTGTAGTTAGGATACAGCGGATTGGATAATAGATAGATAGATAGATAGATAGATAGATAGATAGATAGATAGATAGATAGATAGATAGATAGATAGATTCTCAAGTCTGAGTCACAATCTGATTATTTGGGTGATTACCTACCAAGTATTGCTTGTGATTGGTCGGCCAGTCAGCAAACATCCTCCACATCCTCTCAGTTGCAAGAACCAGATGATAGATATGTTATACAATATCTGCCAAATAGTACAAAGAATGCACAACATGTGTTTTGCCCTAACTGGGGCTTGTCAGGTGTATGCACTTTTGCTGTCAAAATAAGAGAACCAAAGAGACTTCACCTTAGGCGCTGACGTCCAAGGTCTGATCCCTGTAAGGGGAAGTAAAGATGTGTACAACTGATGAGCCCCAATAAGGCCGAAACACGTGTGGTGTGCCCTTTGTATTATCTGGCAGTTACTGTATAACATATGCTGTATATTGTCACACACGTGCACATATGAGGTAGTCAAGGGGCATAGTCAAACATACTGGACCAGATAGGCGGTTGACAGAGTGTACTAATGACTTTTCTTTTCTCCCTACAGAACCACAAAACCTGTCTAATCTGTCCTCCAGTTCCTCCACAGATAATACTTTCTCTTGTTTTGTATGTTTTGTTGGTTAGAGGTTGGGAGCATGAACTGATACAGTGTGCTGCCACACCCACCACATGACGAACCACCTCAGGATCCCAAATATATAGTGTGTATATGTATATATATATATATATATATATTGTGAAGAGGGAGGCTGAACGCACTCCTACAAGACGCGGTCGCTCCTCTGAAACCCCCTCTTGAACAGTGATACAATGGGAAACAAATAACAGTTTTTTACCACCTCTTTGCTCAATTAGCTACTGGCTTGCTGCGGCTGCGCTGCGTGATCTGCTTTTTGCGCAGCGCTTTGAACATTTAAAAGCCTGTACAGCAGTTGTCCTACTCTGTCTTTTTGCCTTCTGTCTTCTCCCCCAGACATCCTCGGCTTTATTATGCTGTATAAGAATAAAGTTTATGTTTCTTGAGAACCCTGAATGAATTTGTGCAACTGTGTAACCTAAGCCTGACAAGTAGTACCAGAAATGGTTGCACAGGTGGATCCTCAGGACGATGAGAATGTTCCGCTCTCACCAGACCCAGAGGTACTGCCTCCTATTCCCACTGTTGCTCCTAAAGATCCGCTAGCGAAGATGGGTCCTACAGATGACCCCGAGATGTTCCAGCTAGTTTTTGAACACTCTGCGACTTTGATGCACTGGGATAGACGATCCTGGGCTGCCATTGTCGTCCCGTATCTGTCCGGGGATGCCCTGCTTGTATTGCGAAATGTCCCTCTTGATAAGCTTGGTGATTATTATTTCTTGAAGCAACAAGTTATTCGACGTAAAACTATAAGCTTCCTGGCTAGAGGGCTCTGTGCTTTGCCAATGGAAACTGGACCTGGATCGCCCTGTTCGTGCTCAGTTGAGGGATTTAATTCATCTCGTTCATAGCTGGTTTGAGGGGGATCCCATCAAGTGGATTGTGGAGAAAGTAGCCAGTGATGTGGTACTGGCGGGGATTCCTAAAGTTCTCCAATGTTGTCTCATTCTCCACCTTGGACAGACGATATATATATATAGTACATGCCATAATGGAAGTGCAGGCATCTCATCTGGAATGATAAACAATACCTTACGTGGCTGGGAGGCCATAATGGAAGCGCAGCATGGATGGAGTTAAATCCTGGCATGAGATGATGTCTAGTACTTATATCAGTCAGGGACAAAGATTAACGGATGGGTGGCTTTATAGGAAATTTTTTTGGAACTTTTGTATTTTGGAACTCCTAAACTCACAACACCAAAGGACTGTACTGTTGACACAAACAGGGTGGCTCCAAGGATTCATGTTGCTTATATCAAATTCTGAACCTTCCAGGTTTCTTTTATATCATGCATATAGATGTGCTATGTTCAGATTCATTAAGGTCACTCACTGTGTTCATTCCAACACTCATTTAAGCACTAACTGATGTTAGAAATGGTAGTCTGCCTAAGTGTATCTTGAGAGGTGTGTGGAGCAGCAGTGGTTAGTGCTGGTGCTTCACCCAGCTTTTGAATCCTGCACCCATTTTGTGAGTGGACTTTACACGTTCTCCCTGATGGTTTTTCTTGCACATCCCAAAGTCGTGTATGTTACGCTGATCAGCAATTCCACAATGGCCCCTCATATGCGTATGGGATCTGCTAGGGACTGGTACTCCACCCAGGGACTGGCCCTGCAGCTCGGATAGGCTTTGGCATTTCAGTCACTCTGAATTGGATTATGAAAGTTTGAGAATGTAATGTTATGTCATATTTGAACCAGGCTAATAATGAGTTCGTTTTTGGGGTTAGCTGAAGCAGCGAGACAAGAAAGTAACAATGGTTTTCTCCTGGAGATCTTGGAAGCCACTAGAGTGCTGACGTTTTAAGATACACAGTGGATTCCCCCATCTTTCATGATCTGACCGCCCCTTCGTCAATGAGACAGCTGCTTCTAGACGGAAAGGTTAGCTGCCAACTCTCCAGTGTGAGTCAAAAGTATCATCAAAAGCAGAAGGTGAGGAGGTCACACATACACTCCTGCATACAAACATGGAAGACAGTAGCCTTCTGAGAGTGCAGGATCACTCTGGGATGATGAGGTTCTTTGTAGGATTACACAGGTCGAGGATGAGTCTGACCCAGAAGTCAGCAATCCACAGTCTGGCAGAGTGAATAGCAGCCCTGGGGGTCAGTAAACTGACTTATGGCCAATCACTGCAGTACATGCAGAAATTATACAAGAAACAAAAATTATTGCAAAAGTAATCATTTATTTTAGTTTTGACAGAGTTAAACTCTACTCCCTGCCATAGGAAAGGTTACCAAGTCAAAAAAGGGAAGCTTTTATACAAGAGAAGTCAACCCAACAGTCATCCATTGAGCACAGCTGCCCTGTCCAGCGTTGTCCAGCTCCATCTCCTTATCAATAAGCTGCCTTATCAATAATGGCCTTAAGGGCTCAGGACTATGAGGGTCACTACAGACATGGCCGTTCTCTATATACACTACCCCCAATGATTCCTATCCATCTTTCATTCACAAGTATTTAGTCACATATTCTGAGATTTGTTTTTACTTGAAACAGTATATCCATATTGCTTAACAGCTTGTTTTGTGAGTTCACTGCACAACCTCATTGTGGTGACACTGTCGTCTTACTGGCTATGTCAGCTGATCAAGTCACCATCTATTTGAATGATTTTGCCTCCTCCTAGGAGGTCATATTAACAAATGTAAAACATCCCTGTATACAGTCATGCGCCAACTTACAGCTTCGTAAGGGAGCAGCCATTTGGCCGTATTGGCCGTTATTACAATCGACGCTCTGGGGGTCTGGTGTGGGTCACCAAGATGCATACTTGAACTGCTGGTATGGGGTAGCACAAACTGATCTTGGAGTGTCAGCGACCACACAACAGGTAGGTGTAAGGGAAGGTGGGGCAGGCTGAATGCACAAGAATTAGCCACATGGAGCAGCACCAATCAAAATAAACCTTAAAGAGCCCTCCAAGAGATAGAAAACATAGGACTATTAAAAACTATTGAATAAGAATAGTAATAACAAAAGATGCATTACTAATTACAAGAAGTTTCTATCTTCTTGATAGAAGAAAATGGTGCAAACCATCTGCACTGAACAGAAATAAAAAAAGAAGTGCCAGCTGTGTGAAGCCCAACTTCAGAAAAATGCTGTGTGACAAGGCCATCAGTGCCCTGAAGACTGGCACTCTGTGAGCACAATGATCTATATACATTGTTTCTTATCATAGTCATTTGTTGGTCGCAGCATCACTACCTGAAGGAAGACAGCCGAGAGACTGCTACGCAGATAGTATCATTCTATGACTGGCAGTGCTGCCACAAGTACGTGATAAACAAAAGGTTTATGGCCTTTGTGACCTGTAGCAGCTGGTTTTGGAAATTTTTAGAACATTTTTACTCCATTCTTCATGGCCCTTGGCCGTGCATACAAATGGCTTCAACTTGGTCGTCTGTAAATTGGCACATGACTGTAATTGCATTTCAGCTCCCGTAAAACCGCCTCCTACCTTCATCCTCATAAAGTGACTGGGTTAAGTGCCACTCACAATAAGGACCTGACTAGCACCACTCAATCTAGTGCCTCTCTGAGCTGAGGCCACATTAGCACCACCTGGTGGGACATTCTGGTGCCCCTTAGAACTTTGGATTCCATTTACACCTCGCAGCACCTCAGTTTAGTGCCCTTAAGTACTGAGGGTTTCAGTAGCACCACCTTGTGATGTATCCCAGTGGCTCTAAGCCCAGGATATATCAGACCCACCTTGCAAGTGATAAGTGTTCAATAAACTCCATTCAATAACAACCAAGTGCTTTAAAAAGCAATTTCATGATAACTGGCCACAGATACTCAAAATCTCTTATTTCCCTCCCAGCCTACGTCCATTTTCTTCCTCACCTTCTTCAACCACATTTCCAGTTCATTCTGATGGCCACTGGCTTCTTTCACACCTTCTATAACCAACCCACCAGGGTCCCCTGAGATAATAAAGAAAGACGGCCTTTTGCCTTTGGTCACCTCACTTGCAATTTAGTGTCTACACATACATCATGTATATTGTAGTGCCTGGCTAGTAAAAGATCAGCCACACTGCAATGGAAAGTTATTTTGTCCAGAATGGTAATTTGTCTCATTGTCCAGGTGTCTCCTGGATACAGAGAGGTCCATGGCATTATCTTTTTACTTACCATGTTTTCCACTCACTCATTCATTCGCTGCTCATTAAAACAACAAACTACTGTTGGTGTCACTTCTCAGTTTGTCATTCACTCTTTGAAACACACTGGTCGCTGTCACTGGTCACTGGTTTGATATTGCAATATGCCATTCACGTAGTCATTCACTCATTAAAACACTGGATTCTGATTCATTTGATTTCTTCATCATTCGCCCAATCACTCACTCCCCCATTCATTTACTCATTAAACACTGGTTTCTTGCTAGTTTCTTTTCTGAATATGTCACTCACTCAGTCATGCTTTCAATTTTTAACGCACTGGATTCCTCAGTATATCATTCATTCATTGAAGCTCTGGAATGTCACTGATGTGTTGTCTAAAAATGTCACTTCTTCACTCACTGACACATCTATTTAATCATTCTTACCAGTTTGATTTCTTAATAGCTCGGTGACCTCCTCACTGACTCACTCTGGATTCTCATTAATATAAGTTCTCAATAAGTCACTCACCCATTCACTCACTCATTTAAACACGGGATTTTCACTAGGTTAATTTCTCAATATGTCTCTCACTCTCTTACTGACTCACTCATTACAAACACTGGATTCTTATTAATTTAATTTCTCGATAAGTCACCCATTAAATGATTCACTCATTTAAACACAGGATTATCAATAGTTTCATTTCTCAATATGTCACTCACTCCCTGACTGACTGACTCATTTAAACACTGGATTCTCACTAGTCGTTCACTCACTCATAAACACGCTCAATTTAACATTCATTCATGTGCAGCACGAGCGTAATTAGTGTTACCCGGCATTGCACCACCAATGCACACTCACTTAGTCATTCACTCTCAGTCTCTCATCTCCTTCCAACTCTGTCACTTCTATTGTATTTCTTTATCACTCTTACCACATTCACGCCCCTTTTGCCCTTCAAATAACCTTCACACTCTTTTCTTCATTAGTCCAAAGGCCTTTTCTCTGATGAGCTCACAAAAGACAAAAATTCCTAGTGGCAACAGACTCTGGGACAGGGCCGCACATTCTAAGATCTGACAATGACCCTTGAGGAGTGAACACAATCTCTTGGACAGGACTGCATCTTCCAATAACTGTGTACACCCTGTCTCACTCCAGAAAACAGCACTGTTCGTTCTGCAATTGTCCATGTCTGCTAAGGATGACCACAACATCTGAGATAGGCCCACAAACTACAGGGAACAATAATGTCTGAATCTGCTGGAAAAAAAAACACCATCTGGGAAACAACCTTATCCACTGCTGAGTGGCCACAGCCTCACAGCTGACCATGTCTGTTAGTGAAAGACTTCAGCCTCCAGGGCCTCACTCTATTTGCCTGCTGTTCCTGCTGTCAAATATCATGGAGCGACGCTGAGGCTGGTAGAAGCAGTTAGTTGAGGTCTCCAGCCTCTGGCCACTCTTTGGTAAGGTCATTTTACTTCGCAGAGTGACGCCCTCAGGTGTCTTTAGGTTCTCTGCAAGCTCTTTAGACAGACAGCCCAGTGCCGCTGTGTCAGTGGGGCTCTTAATGGGTGACAAGAGTAGTTTAGTGGCATCTGATGGAGGGTGGTCCATGATGGGGAATGGGGGGCTGAACAGAATTAGGCTCTGCGGCCGGTTGGGCCTGGCCCGGAAAGAGGACTTTTGCATGCCAGCAGGCCTTGAGGAGAAGGAGGAGGAAGGGTCAGTGAAGGCCACACCATTAGAGCTGCGTTTCCTGCGCAGCACGATGGCCTCAGTGACAGGCACCCCCTTCTGCATCGGTGACTCTACAGTCCCACTGCCTCCCCCATGTTTAGTTGTTTTTGAAGTAGGCTCGTTGTTCTCCTTTTCATCTTTGGGGTCCCGTACAGCTGATGGGTGTTCTGAAGTCTTATCAGGCTCCTTTTCCACACGTGCACCAGAGTTCTTAGTTTGCAAGGGCTGAGGTATCTGTGTGTACTGGAGTTTTGGTGGTATCACTGGGACTGCTTTTGCCTGGCATGTCTTGACCATGAAAGTGGTGCGGACAGATGCCACGCTGACAGGAGCAGAGTTACGGCGCACAGGAGCTGGCCGCTCACTTAGTAACATTTCCAGTTCTATGGAACAAGGATTGGCATTTGTTTTCCCCGCGCTGTCCTGTATTGAAGGGGATTGAGATGGAGCTGCAGATGCCACACCAAACAAGATGAACGGCTCATTAGCAGTGGTCCTCAGGTCCAAGTTCAGAGAAGATGGCCTATGTGTCGAGTGTACATTTCTGGCAGGGGTCTCTGAGGTGTCAACACTGGTTTTTGTTGGAGGAGGCTGTTCAACAGCTTGTCTGAGGGTGTCCTCACCTCTTCCATCTGCTTTTTCCGACTCTTTTGGCAGAGAAGCACTGTCTTGTGGTGTGTCCATTACAATAGCATTCAATGGCTCCTTGTCTGGCTGTATGCAAACACTAGGAGACGTTTCGTCAACAGACTTGCAGTCACTAGTTTTCTCTGTCTTAGTGACCTTATACTCTTCTTGTCTCTGCTTCTCTTCAGAGGAGCCTTTTGAATTTGGCTTTATCAGATTGTCCACAGTGGGAGATGGTGGGAAGTCAGGGAGTTGCCAGGAACTAAAAACAGCTTTGGGTGAGTGTAGAGGACTGGTCACCCACTGCTGGTCCTCCCACGGCTCCACCAGCTCCAAAGCAGTTGAGCCTTCATGCCATACCTCATCTTCCTCTCGTTCATGAAGTTCCAGGGAGCTTGTGCTCTCTTCAGAGCTCCTACAGGTTTCTGAACTGCCAAATGGGCCTACATGCTCAGTTGTGTCTGTATGTCCAAAGCCATTGTGAACAAGTGTTTCAAGCACATCCAGACTTTCAGGACATCTCCTTGTTAGCACCTCACCTCCTTCTGGGTTAAAGAACTCCAGACTTTCCTTGGTGCCAAAGCAGATTGAGTCCTGTTCAGAGGTACATGCAATGGCATGGCTGGGGTGGTCCTGCTGTATGTAGGCAGCTGGATGCTGAACCCTGTCCTCTGCCGGAGGAGAGGCCTGACTATTCAAAACACCCAAAGGTGTGTCTGTTATTGTTAGCTCACCCAAATCTCCACATCCTGAACCACACTCTGAGGATGCCAATCCACAGCCATCTGTTAAGTGCTCAAGAGAGCAAGAGGTCGCCTGCTTTGATGATGCCAGCAAAGGCCACTTTCCACAGCTGCTGGTGTTGATGTCCACATCAGGCTCAATAATCCGGAGCTCTACCTAAAGAAGAGAGACAGAAAATGGCAGTTGCAGACAGGCTGGGGTTGGGTGTGAAGATAGGGAGAAGGGTGCATTTTAGCAATAAGATGCAGACTGGTCTTTTCTCTAATATGACTAATGCATGCCTATGACATCTGACATAAGCAGTGTAGACACATACTGTCCCTTCCTGTGAGAAACAATAGAGTGGGGCAGTAGTACTTCAAAGCATATATCACACCTACCAGAGGTGCCGTATCCACATCAGCGTCCAAGTCCATCCAGTTCTCTGCTGACTTGCTCTGTCCTTCAGCTGCAGCAGCTGACACCATTGCTTGTGCCATGCAGCTCTCCCCTGGAAGCTCTGTCTCTGAAGCTTTGCTTGGTGATGGAATGGGCTCGGTTTTAATGTTTTGCAAGTGCTCATCTGAAACACAGAAAGTAATTTAGAAACGTTGAGAAAAAAAAAAATATTTCCATTCAGCTTTACTTGACATCATGTTGGCAATACTGGGTGTAAGAGATAATTTGTAGGACATAGTGCAGAAGAACACTAGAAGAGTGTAGGTGTCACTGTGTAAGAGAAGACAAGGACAATAAGTGAGATCATACAGTATATGGTAGGGTATTGCTCAGGGAAAGAGGTCTGCATGATGAGATGAGTTCTATGATGTAATTGCAAAAACAGATGAGGGGAAGAACTGCATGTCAGAGCCAGTGGAGGCTGGCCAATAGTGGGTGCTAGGGGCCATCCTCCCTTTTGAAAAGCAGTTTTGTGTTTTCTTTCTAAAACATACATTTTTAAAAGAAAAAGTAAATTACTCATTTTAAGAATGTTTGTGTTCAAAAGGGGCAATAATATATAATGTAAAAATAATCGTAATTAATTATGTTTAGGGGAACATCACTTCATATTTATCCCCTCTCTCTCTCAATATCTCTTCTGAGGAATTGTGGGTGCTAGAAAAATTGCAGTCACTGCAGCAGCGTAGCCAATCACTGAGAAAAGATATCAACATAGCAACATAAATTTAGCCAATCAGCATTCATGAATCCGATGCCTAAAGGGCAAATCATTTATTGCCCCAAGCAAAGTACGTTGGTGGAGCAGGGACATCTGCAATTGTTTTCCAGAATACACACAAACCATTACTGACAATGATGAGTACATGTAATCAAGATACAAAATTTTAGCCCCCTCCAAATTAAGTAAGATCTTTTCTCCAAAATCCATTTGGGAGGAGGACTTTGGTGGAGAAACTACAAGTCAAAGAGCTTGACCCAGATCAACCAGACACCAAAATTACATAACAGGCCAGCAAAAAATGTAAAACCTACATACGAGGCTTCTCCCATAACTGGTACAACAGAAAGGCTTGGCTATCTGGATGCTCACATAAATGATGTATTTTGCATCCCATACTTACTTTTTTAAAATGGAGGGGACAGATACAACATGAACTGTTTCAGGAGTTAGGAACATAAAACATTTATATGAAAAGATTAAAAAAAACATGAGGGTACAATGGCACATATGGAGAATACGGTCAAGCTAGCCTTGTTAGACAGAGTTAACATTGCTATGCAACTGGACGAAGGGCACAGGCTTGGGGAGAAGAAATACAACAAAGAAATGGATCCAAGATATCCAAGATATTTGACTGTGTTAAATCCTTGGGGGCCTTTGAGCTGGCCTTGCATGGCCAAAATGAGACTGAATCCTCAGACAACCCAGGTATTTCAGGGGTTTAATCAATCTTGTTGCAATACTTGACAGTGTGTCAGAGAAGAACATTAAGACTGATACCATTTGAAAAGGCAGCTCAAAGAACTTTTGGAATACATGCTATTAGTTATTAAAGATTACTAGGGGGCTCCACCCCCTGCTCTGGTTTACTGGATATACAATTTAAAGAGATCATTATTTTCATGTAAATTGTTACATATGCATTATTTTCACTTTTAATTTAAAACTTTTGTAAAAACAATACTTGTCCTTTATTTCCGGCTCTGGGAGTGGTTAAATCTCTCTGTCGCAGGACATATAACGCTGCTCATGTTGTGAAGGGGGGTTGGCTGAACGCACACTAAGGAGAAAAGGTCGGATCATCTGCTGGCTTGCTGCTGCTGGCAAGCTGCATGTTCTGCTTGTCGCTTATCGTTGTTTTAAGAGCTGGGAGCACATGAAGTGTGTCTGCCAAAGTCATTCCAACAATTGCTAGGTTAGATGTCCATGAACTTGTTTTAAATGTTGTCTCACTGCCTTGTCTCGCATGATGTTAAAGTGTCTCTCACGGGATGTCAAATTGTCTTCCAAGAAGATCACGTCTCGTCTCCCTAGTCTCCCTCCCAAGATTTTTTTTTTAAATAGAGAGACATTATAGAGGAAGTAGAAAATGCCAATCACCTTGCTTCTCAGGCAGACGATACAACTAATAATAATAATAATTCATTACATTTATATAGCGCTTTTCTCAGTACTCAAAGCGCTATCCACACAGGGAGGAACCGGGAAACGAACCCACAATCTTCCAGTCTCCTTACTGCAAAGACATTTCTACTCACTGTCAGTTGGTGCTTTTGCTACGGTACATCAATGTCCATAACCTACTTTTTAAACAGATGCCTGAACGCTCTGGCTATGCTCTTCTTGTAGAAAAAACTGATCAGAAACATTGCTGACTTTAATACTAGAGTCTTTGAGAGATTTGCCATTCAGAAAGACAGAATGGCAAAATTCCTGTATAAATAAGATGTCACATAAACACACACATTCTCCTAATCCCACTTTTCTTTGCATATAGTTCACATTAGCATATGACAATATCCAGCAATGCGTGGCACTCTAGAAATTCCTAATACTTTGTCTTAAGTTTACTATACAGTATACTGTAAGCTATACATTTCATAAACTATTAATCTAATTTTTTTAAAATGCCAGTTAAACGACTGATTTCACAAAGCACTGGTATCCTGCTATTTGTATTAAAGTCTGTTGGGATGGTTACTAAAACTGACTGAATGGCACAATCAACCCCACCTAGAATGTTTGTCACCAACTGCCACTGGTCAGAGCACAAAGAACAGTGATGTGGCAGAAGGTGCAGAGGCTTTATGGTAGAGGCTGGGGACATGAGGGATGTGTGGACAAAACATTATGTGGTGGATAACAAAGAAGACATGTGGCAGAGTACAAGACAGTGGGGTGATGTTTGGAAGTGGGCACATGCTACATTTTATACTGGGATAGGGCATTGCACAGCAAGAGTTTCCTTTGTGAATAAAGGGAACTCCTCAATCTGTGTCCTCTGTTTGCTCACCTGTGGTGCACACAAGTGAATGCTTGTCTTCTTTGTTCAGAGCCATCATGGCACCTCCTCCGATGCTGCTGGTAGTACTATTTTCAGAAAGATTGTTTTCTTCACCCTCTTTGCATGGAACAGAAGTGGGCAACTCTTCCATGATGGGTAGGCCCTGCTTATCTTTACTGGACATCCTGCAAGGTGTGCTGTTCACACTGATTACAGCCGACACTCTCAAGGGTACAGAGACTGCAAAGGGTTCAGAAATATTCAGGGCTTTGCGCTGATGTCGTGGTGAAGCCTCCAAAGGGAACAGGCTGCCGGGGAAGGCAGGTTTGGAGGAGCCATCACTGGCACTGCTGGAGTAGAACATTCGCCGACTCTTGGGAGAGGTGGGTTCACAGCGACTCACCTCGTCCCCCTTGAAGACTTTTAACTGCTCTGGAAGGGAACGGTGAGGAGCTGATCCCTTGGCCTCTAGCTTCTCTTTGTTTCTGGGCGAGTCTTCCGTGGGTGCAGAACACTCACTTTCCCAGTTTGGATCTCGTTGGCTGAGATCATAAGCACTTCCAGAGCCAAGCGTTCGGGATTTAAAGGCTGGCATGAAAAAGCCTCCTGTTGCTGCTGAGCGTTTGAACTCCCTGTCCTTGTCGTCTTCTGGTGTAGAAAGAAAAAATCAAGAAATTAGTGTTTGGTACCAATGGTCCTATGAGTGAATCTATAATACAGCTTTTCCATTCAGTTTATTGTCATTATATGATACAATATAATATCAAGATTTTGTTGCCTATCCCACTTTTGCTGGAACATACAGTAATAATACAGTACATGACAGAATGACACTGCAGACACAAAACTCTAAATAGAGCAAAGACAATTACAAATGTCAGATATAAACATGCAACATGTCTTTCAGATAGAACAAATAATGAAAACACACTAAATCTCCCACTGACCTGGCTCGGGAGGCAATATGTCCAACCACAGAAAGACTGCTGCGATTACTGACACTGCTACAACAGTAACCAGTACCTCTCCTGTGCAACAGACATTGCCACAGAGATAACATGGGGATCATCTTAATAGCACTCAGGTCCGTAATTTTATGTCACTGGTGCAGTGCATCATAGTGACACCCAGTGATGGTATAATATCTGTCTCTATTATGACTGGACTACCTTCCAGAATCATATCTGTAATAGATCCCACAAGCAGCGGCAGCGATATGTCTCACCTGCAAGGGACACTGCAGCTGCATCACCAACCTCAAAGAGTCACTGTTACCATTCATCCATTAGCACTCTACCACACTGACTCCCAGTCAACAGGAGCATTGTATGTCACCTCCCAGCTACTAGCATGTTCCTGCAATACACAGGGTGTCTCAGATGCTGAATAGATTTTGGCCTTACATCTGATAGAATTGATTTAAAAAGTACATGCAAGTCTCTGAACTTCCTTTCAATGTACAACTTTAGATTTTTTTATCCTTTATTATGTTGTGGTTGAAAATGCAACCGCAGAAGGCCTTTAAATCTCCTGGCCACAAGTGGGTCTATTTGTTTGAATCTCTACTACAAAAATTGTCAACTGCTGTACTCTTTGAATTGGTTCAATTATTTGCATCTACCATTATTAATGTTAAACTCTTGCACTGATGTTGAAATGTCTCCACCTTTGAGGAACTGAATCTACCTCACGTCTTAAGTTTATGATTCTTTCATAGTGATCATTAATGAAAGGAATACTCCATTTAGAAACAATATATTTTTACATGGTTTATAGTGATAGCTGAGAAAAAATTTTATTCTCATGTTTTCATGGGGAATGAAAATAAACTTTCAGATAGATTAAGGACCTATGGTGACCAATGCTGGATCATAACAATACAAAAATGTCAGTGAAAAAATCTCATGATGCTCATGTCATATAATCCACACGGCAGGTCATCCAGTCATATGCTTACAAAGGGCAAACTACATGCATTTTTTGTTAAAATATTCTTAAATAAATATTAATTCAATTTCTACTGCTTGTCCAGGTCCAGGCAACAGGGAAGCAATCTAAACAAAATGCCTAGATGTCCCTTTTCCCAACCACCACTTCCAACTCCTCCAGGGGAATACTGAGGAGTTTCCATGCCTGCTGGGCGATAAAATTTGTCTAGTGTGTCCTAGGTCTGCCCCAAGGTCTCCTCCTAGTTGGATATGCTCGAAACAACTTGCCAGGGAGGCATTGCTTTCAATGCTGAGAAGCAGTACTCTATTTTAAACTCCTACCAAATATCTGTGATCCTTGCCCTATCTCTATGACAAACCACAATCCCCCCACACCCCCTTCAATGAACTGTGACCTTATTGTGGCGAAGTGGGTTATGAGTCCCAATACTCTTTGGAGTTATGTTGTCATGCGCAATTCTTCCTGGTAGAACCACCAAAGGAAAATAGGTCCTAGGTGAGGAATCAGACTAAATGCAGTTCATATGACCTTTAAGACAAGCATTATCAAGGACCCAGTAACCTCACCTGGAAAAGTTAATCCAGACCCCTACCCACCAGCCAGGACTGGGGTAGGGGTGGCCACATAGATGGACGCCTGGTGGTCTGACCTATAACCAGGGAGGCACAGCACTAATGAGCAACATGGGACTGTCCTCCAGAGGGCAATGGCAGCAATCAAAGGCAAGTGTCTCAGTGACCTGATCCGAGAATGCTGAAACTAACTTTTAAACAAATACTTCCAGAAAATCAGACCAGTGCATTCAGTTTAAACGATTTCATACGTGAACAAGCTTTTGAATGGAATTAGGACTCTTGACCAATAAATGAGGGGAAGAAGTGGGTCTTCAATATATTCATTTTCTGATTTCTATTTGAGTAGTGTGGCATTGGTGTGCTCATTAGGAACTATAGAGTGTATGCAGGCACTCACTCTTATTATGCTGGGTCTTGCAAACTGTACTATAAGATCTACAGTTTAATTTGTTGTTTTTCAGGTTTGTGTGACTTTTTACCACCATATGCTGTTTTCATTCGTATGTCTATCTGTCACCACTAAAAATCAATGTAACTCAATGGCATGTTTGGTGCTTTTATGATATTTAACATTCTTATATTTCATTCCAGTTGAGTCATGCCATTTTCAAACAGAGATGAAGATAAGCTTAAACAGGCTCAAAGAGCTTAAATTAAAGAAAAAATTCCTTGCCACCTAAAATAAAAAGGAAGAGTTTCCATCAATGCCTAAAATTACAAGTAACCCCAACTGCCAACATTAGAATCACTTGTTTAGACAAAGTCAGGTTGATGATCATAGAATTACATTTTGCACAACTATAATCTTACCAATGTGCAAAAAGTAATGTAAATGCAAGAATATAAACAAAACCAAACCCACATACTAACTAACATATGTGATGTCATGAATCTGTAGTTGGTAGAGCCAAAGTACCAGAAGGATGAAGGGGTTCCAGTGATGGGGAAGCTTTATATGCTTAACAGAGTATGAGGCTTAAAATTTAGAGTAATCTAATAGTTGGAAGAGGACACTCCATTCTAGCCACCTGTTTTTTCATCTTGTGATATGCACATCATTTCCTTACCTTCTGTTGGGAGAGAGCAGAGTGAATCCATGCTTTTTGCTGGGCGGATGGAGGCTTTTTCTGTTGAAAGAAATAGAGAAAGGGAGAAAAGCTCAAACTATTATTGTCTGTATATTTGCCAGATGCTTTTACCTGCAACTTTACAGGATCTTGATACAACTGTTTACACACACACATATTATATACATATACAGGATGAAATGATTAAGCTTAAAGTTGCCTCCAGATAGAAAGTTAAAAATAAAACCACAGGTAATGAAGACATCCTGATCCACCTCTCTACCTGAACCACTTTCTTTGATCAAGTCATGCTATTCAGTCTGACCCATCCTACAAAATGATTCCTTCACTACCCTTTGTAAAATGAATCATCAACTCAATACATGAGAGATGACAAGTATATAAGAGAGTCATCAGACTTGCACACCTGATAGTTTCTGTCCACGTACAAACACACTGCCATTGCGGTTCAGCTTTGATTTCGATTCAGATCCTGACCGAACAAGGTTGAAGATGGACTTCCACCTCTTGGACTTTCCTGAGAACTTCCTCCTAGAACAAAACAAGCAGACTTAATTTGCACTAATCTACTTCTGCAATGTACCTCACATTCTGTGTTTCAGAAAATTTGAAAAATAAATTGGTAAACAGTAAGCAGTATAAGCCTGCTTCTAGTTCCCTGAAAGAATCTGAATGTTCTGAACTTTATCATTAAGAAAGAAATTACTGTATATAAACTTGTTTATCTCATTATAGCAGTATACAATTTTAGGAAAAAATATAATAGCCAAGGAGCCATACTTGTTATCTGGGAGGTCAATGACAGTGTGGTACAGGGCAGCATTGCAAGCCTCAGTGTCTGGCAAGCTGTTTTCACGTTTCTCCCGTCGGGCAGGGTGATTGGGACTCAGAGAACGGGCTTGTGCCTCTTCTAGGCTCACTAGCTTCATTGGTTGAGATGGCACGCTAGCAGGCAGCGTCAAACACTTCCTTGCACTGTTATTGTCTAAAAAATAAGGGAAGTGAAGAATAAGAGCACAAACTAGACCACTCACTCAATGGTCCAACCCTCATACCCAAAAGGCTGTTATCTAGAATAATACCTCATTCAACTCAGTTAATGTTTTTGCATATTAAAAAGCAAAGAGACATAGCCATGGTGTGTGAAGTAAGAATTATCATGCTGAACATGTCCAATTTCTGCTTCTCCAATGCCTCATGAGATGCCTTACTATGGTTGAGAACTTCAAGGAACATATCCTGGCTTGTACACAATCCATTCATGTATGCTGTATTTGGATGTAACAATTCTCTAATTTTTACTAGTGTTGTTTTAGCCAGGATTTGTTCCCTGTATTATCCTGTTTATTGTTTTTGGTTATTTTTCAGTTTTTTAAGTAATTTCCCCTAATCTTACTATGTTCATTTATTATTTAATATTTATGCATTGTTTAGCTAAGTGTTGGTATGTTCTTTGTGTTCTGTAGGTAGAAATCGAAGGGAT
Source organism: Erpetoichthys calabaricus (assembly GCF_900747795.2). Lineage (NCBI taxonomy): Eukaryota > Metazoa > Chordata > Cladistia > Polypteriformes > Polypteridae > Erpetoichthys > Erpetoichthys calabaricus. The sequence goes on from NC_041397.2 coordinate 242,756,620, forward strand.
TTGGGGCCACCATGATGTCAACTATGAAAGGCCACCCTCCACCTTTATTATCTTTTTGGTGGAGGAGAAGGAATCCTTCAGAGTGCAACTGAGTGTTGTTGGAAGTTTACAATTGTGACTTATGTGCTACTTTGATCTTCTAGTTTGTGGACTTTTTGATTCTATTCTTGGTTTTTGATTGTTGCATTTCATATTGGAACTTGTTTTTCTTTGCTCTGGGTTACCTTGTTAGACAAAACCCTTTTTATGATTTTTTGTCTTTTTTGATCTTTTTGTGAAGTTCAAATATATTCATCTTTTATAAAATGTCCTTGCTGAACTTGTCTTATTAAGCCAGAGGTTGATGATAATTTTCTCCCTAGAGGGGCATTTTCAGAATATAAAATATATTTTTCACTTTTGAAAAGCCAGACCTCATTTTAGACCTATGCAGGCCTAAATATTTTAGTTGGGGACTGGCCACCTGGGGTAAGATCATCTCTAGGGAGGCTAGTAAAGGTCCGGGCCTGCTTTGGGGATCTTTTGGAAGCCTTTTACCCGTTGCACCATGTTTGGATTACCTATTTACAACAGCTAGAACAGCTGTTGAGTTGTTTTAATATATGTGACCAGGAGATAAATGTAACCAAGCCAAAGTTCATTACCAGTAAGACAGTCCTACTTGCATCTGAAACCAAAACACTAACAAGAAATTAAAGTCAAGGAGCAAATACCAGAATACTTTAAGACAATTACACATTATGGAACAGAATTTTGTTTTGAAATTCACAACTTCAAAAACCTAGGAAATGCAGTATGTATACCAGCATGAGGCTGGCATCACTCACCATGCAACTCTGGCCAACCTATCATAGCAACACTATAGCAACAGTAACACTTTGTCCATGTTCATCGTGTAAATAATAGGAAAGTTGTTAAAAATACCAATAAGCCACTGCACAAAACATAAAATCAGTTACTTCCACAAGTATCCCACAAGAATTCTACAAGTATCAAAACCCTTAGAAAGCTCATATAATAAAACAAATAATGCAGAGAAAGAGTAATAAATATGGAAACAAAACAAGATCATAAGAGCTTTGAGTTGTAAGGTTATACGTATATCACAGTGTATACAGAACAACTCAAGGGAGGCTATGCTTAAGTTATGTAACACACTAGTGAGGCCTCACCCACAGCACTGTGTTCAGTTTTGGTCTCCAAATTACAAAAAAAGTCATGGCGACACTGGAGACGGGCCTGAGAAGAGTGACTAGGCTGATTCAGGGACTGACAGGTATGAGCCATGAGGAGAGGCTGAAGGAGTTAAGTCTTTTTACCATAAGTAAATGGAGATTAAGAAGTGTTCAGAATTATGAAAGTAATTAGTACAGTGGATCAAGACTGTTGCTTTAAAATAAATTCTTCAACAAGAACACGGGGACATGGGAGCTTGTTAAGGGAAAATTTTGTTTTCAAAAAGAGAACCATAGACACATGGAGTAAGTTACCAAGTAATGTGATAGAGAGTAGACGTTAAGGACCTTCAAATTTTGACTGTTATTTTGGACAATAAAATAAGATTGGCCAGATTATTGGGCTGAATGGCCTGTTCCCATCAAAAATGTTTTAATTTTCTAATGGTGGGAACGCCTTGGGATTCTCCCGGAAGAGCTAGAAGAAGTGGCCGGGGAGAGGGAAGTCTGGGCATCTCTGCTCAAGCTGCTGCCCCCGCGACCCGACCTCGGATAAGCGGGAGACAATGGATGGATGGATGGATGGATGTAAGTCACTTAATCCAGCAGTGCTGCAGCTGTAGAAATATGGAAGCAAATGTACAGTAGTACTGATCAAAGACGCACTATATAAAACATCCCTCACTGTCCCAATACCATTCTACCATAAATATTTCAAAACCTGCTGGCTACCTTCTTTCTCTGCAGGTGGATGATCTGTGTTGTTGTTGAAGATGTGCTCCATGTGATTCAAGATGAACTCCACTACAGTCTGTTGAATCCGCACCTCCAAGAAGGCAGCATCCCCATTGCAAGTAGAAATCTCAATCTCTTTGGATCTACAAAAAAGTAGCATAATCACGGTATAAGCTGCATTGGATTGAGTAGGCAGGGTGAAGAATCTCTGGTACCCAGTTCATTTCTTTGAATCATGACCTCAGTTCTTTTTCTGCCCAGAAGCATTGGTTCTCCTGGCTAAAAACTGAAAAGTAAATGCAATCACAAAATGAATTTTCTTGATGAAAACACCAGGTGCATCTCTTTTATCTGTGTTATTATAAAGCTCTGGTGCATCTCTTATATCTGTGTTATTTTTTATAGGCAATATTGAAAATTATTCCTAAAGCTAAACATTCTCATACAAAGTAAAATTAATAAATCTTATTTTTAAACCCATTTAATTGGTTTTGTACAAGTCTTCCAACTGCCTAATCTCTAGATCATCACCTTCTGTCTAACCAAGATTGTGACAAATTCTGAACTTTAGTGAAGATGTTACACTAAACCTAATCTCAAGGGGCAAGATGTGATTGTCAAATAAGAATACACGTTTGGGGACAACCCGTTAAAAGGTATGTAGTGAACAGACTTCTACCTAAGACACCCGCTCCCAATTCCTCTAGTCCATGAAGTCTAAACTGCTGGGGTTTCAGGGAGACAGCAAAGGAAACCTCACAAAAGACTGGATGCTGAGAGAAAATAAAAAGCTAAAATTGCTGTTATCCATTCAGGAGCTCAATAGAACAAGGTAACAGAAGTTTAATAATTAATGTGTTCATTGTAATGAGAAGCATTGTGGTCTATGGATGTACTATGTGTTATAATGCCATGGCTATACTCTGGCATGGTATGTTTGGATTTCCAATTACAAATGAATGTTAACTTGCTATAGTTATTCATTTAGACGTACAGTCGTTACTCAGATTTGTTGATTTTGGTGTTTTTAGTACTGAAATCTGCAGCTGTTGTGGCTCTTTGTTAGCAGCTCTCTTAATAGCAGTCCCCTTGATGCAGTGTGACACACCTTTTACTTTAAATGCACATTTTCCTGTTCATATTTTCATGAATATAGCTGCCAGTAGTTTAACCTTACATCAACTTCTACACTTTGTTATATCGCCGAAGAACAGAGAGCACATACACAGAACCTATGACAACTTATCATTCACGTTTCCATTCATCTATTGATGTCTTTGAATGCCAAACTACAATCTGATGTTCTCTGCACATGCATCACACATTTAAGTGTTTAATAGAGGTCTTTTAGGAGACTTTATGTCTGTAGATGGTTTATCGTAAACAGAAGCTTGCTGTCTCTTGGTTCAGGTTAACAAGACCACCACTGCTCTTTGCACTTCAAAATCACTGCCCCTACTTTGAGCGCCACCTTCAAGAGGAATTGGGTTGGTTTAGAAATGTGACATTCAGTGAGCCGTCTAATTGAATCCAACTCAGTTTTAAGCAAAATTCACTCATGTTTGTCTCTCTAAACATCTGGCCTGCAAGACTACACTACCTAATGATTTTCATCCCAGCCTTACTGGGTTCAGAAACTTACCTGAGCAGGTTGGGTGCCCACACAAGTGCCAGGTTCCTTGCATGCATGTTTGTTTGGGAGCTGAGTGAAGCCAGGTGTCTCAAATGCTTAATCAGGTACTTCAGGGTCCTACAGATGTACAAAGGACAAGATTTGTATGTTGATTGACAAACTAACACCAAGAAAACCACCAGAATGGCAAATGTTCATCATGTTAGAAAGACTAACCAATTGACAGTAGGTGTTTTATTGACAAGCTTGAAACTTGGTTGGGTCTGGGCTAAAGGTGTCTATCCTCCATTTGTGACAAGTCATGTATCCTTATATGCCACTGCAGGACCTCTGTTTCACTCATCTTTCAGCCAATTTTCTAGAGTCATCACTGCTGTGTCAAATCAGACAGCTGCCACTTGCTGGTTGTTTTTAAGGGATGGCTCATTCTGTATACACTGCCATGAATGAAAACCACAGCAGTTCTGGCTTCTACTATCACACAACATTTGCATTTTTTTATTTTCCACAAACAAAATCTGTTGGTTATTGCATTCCTGCTTTCAAAAAGCATCCTCTGCATACTGTATACTGTACTATTAAATGTTGTTATTGACTGAGCACTCAATTATAAAACAGGAATAGGAATAGCATACAAAGCACAAAAAGCACAGTGCTCTTACCGATAATGAGGAGCAGGGAGTTCTTTGATGACATCTTGGATCCGATGCAGTTGCTCCTGCTCCTCTTTAACAGATACAGCGTCCTGTAATAAAAAAAAGAGCATGCTGGAGTTAATGAAGGTCTACATCAGCATGCATCTGCAAAAGATAAAAAGAGGTAAAAGTTAATCTAAAGCCAAAAAAAAGAAAATGTAAAGTAGAGTCAAAGTTTCAACTGTGCGGCCTGGGGGCACATTTAATGAAGGCCATGCAGCTGAAAACTTCTCTACATTTCTTTATCTTTTCTCATATTTTACTAATTTTTTCAAATTTCAACATTCAGTATGTAATTTACATTTAAAATTCACTCTTGAATGTTACACTGATATTACAGCAGAAGGTCACCAATTAAAGAGTTATGACACCAACACACATCCTCAGCATAGCTGTCTGCGTAAAGAAAACTGTTCTCAGTGTGATGTAGAAGATGGTAGTCTGATACCGGATTCAAACCCAGCACACTGAATCCATGAGGCATTAGTGCTAACCCCCATATGTCTGCATTCTTTTTTGATCCGTTTTTTATTGGATCCATAAATATAACAATGCATAGCGCAGGTCAGTTAGAACACATATGGCATGCACATTGCACTGCATCTGCAACAACTAAACCCAGAGCAACAACTTATGTAATGACTGGGCCACCTCCAGTCTGGATATGGGCAAAAACATCACTAGACCAAAGAGGCTGTGGTGGAAGGCACCACATTAGATTAGATTAGATTAGATTAGATTAGATTAGATTAGATTAGATTAGATAGTAGAGCAGAACATTTCAATCAAATCTAATCAATTTGAATTTAATCTAATCTTGTTCGCTCCTTGTGGCAATACTTTTAAAAATACAAGACTGCAAGGTCCATTACCACTTCTGCCTCACTGTGTGGCCCTGAACAAATCACCTAACATAGCAAGGCGCTCTAGTTGTAATTAAAGGTTCACTATATATCAATATTTATAAAGCACCATGGGAGTTGTTCACAACAGAAAGGTGTTATATAAAAAAGGAGGTTTGTTTGCAATTCCCAGAGACAGTACTTTTTGCTCCTGAATACTCGAGTCAAAACACAATTGAAAAAGTAAACCTTGGCGCCCTCTGGTGACACCATCTCAGCATAGCTCTAAAGGATGAGTACAGTACATGAACAGGACGATGGAAAGAAGAATTTACACCAATCAAATACAACTTTAAAGCCACTGACAGGTGAATTGAATAACATTGATTACCTGATTATATCGGCATCAGTTGAGGGGTGGGGAATATTGGGGCAGCAAGTGAACAGTCAGTTTTTGAAGGTAATGTATTAAAAGAGCAAAAAATGGGCAAGTGTAAGGATCAGAGCGGCTTTGACAAGGGACACACGAGCAACAGGGCCATAGGTGCCCAAGGTTCATTGATGCATGTGGGTTTGCAAATGCTAGCCTGTCTGGTCTGATCCCACAGAAGAGACACAGTAGCAGAAACTGCTGAAAAGCTTAATAGTGGCCATGAGAGAATGGTGTCCAAACACACATTGCCTCACAGCTTGTTGCGTATGGGGTTGCATAGCCACAGACAGCACCTATGATGGGCACATGACCATCAGAACTGGACCATGGCCTGGTCTGATGAATAACATTTTCTTTTAGATCGTGTGAACATCTGGGTGCATGTGTGTTGTTTACCTGTGTATTGTTTATCTGGAGAAGAGGTGGTAGCAGAATGTACTATAGGAAGAATACAAGCCAGCAAAGGCAATATTATGACCTGGGAAACCTAGAGTCCTGGCATTCATGTGGATGTTGCTTTGACACATACCACCCTACATAAAGATTGTTGCCGACAAACAGTATCAATGGTATTTCCTGATGGAAGTGGTCTGTTACAATAGGATAATGCACCCTGCAACACTGCAAAAAATGTTCAGGAAAGGTTTCAAGAACATGACAAAGATTTCAAGGTGTTGATTTGGCGTCCAAGTTCTCCACATCTTAATCTGATTGGAGGCCCCACCAAGTAACTTGTAGGATTTCAAGAATCTGCAGCAGACCACTTGGTGCCAGATACTACAAGGCACCTTCAGAGGTCTTGTGAAGTCCATGACTTGATGGGTTAGAGGTGTTCAGCTGCCATGAGGGGGATCTACATAATATTAGGCAGATGGTTCAATATTGTGGCTGATCGGTATACATTCTCCTGATGAACAAGCAAATACATTTGGTTAAGACAGGAGATTAGTTCTTGTGGTTGTTCCACAGTGATGGAAAAACAGCAACAGGAAAGCAAGGTTGCAAGGAGCAACATCAAAAATATCCACCTTTCCATTTTTTAAATCTGCATTTTCTTCTATGGGAATCCAGGGAACTGGAGCTGCTCTTGTTAGCATCAGGCTGCTGTCATAGGGCACATCCATGCTTACTCACATTAGGCAATTTAGAGTAGTAAAGTAATCTGCCATGCACATATTTGGGGTAAAGGAATAAATGAATCAAAAGCAAACAATTTCAAAAAGCAAGGGAGTCATGCAGGCCCACACACTGGGCACACTTCATACAGCCCCCACACATACCATACAAACAGCCAAATATCTGCACACCACACATGGACACAATTCAGTTTAGACTCACACATCGCCCCCTTGCACTCAGATATGTAGGCCTCCCAGCAGGGCCACACTCCACTCACTTACACACACACACAAGCGTTATATCACACTCGCCTCATGCAGACTTTCACTTACTGTGAACTTCTTGTAGAGCTCATAGGTCAGCAGGGGGTTGGGCAGTTCTCTAAAGTACAGTTTGCACAGAGACCCCACACAGTGGATATCCTGAAGGTAGACCTCCCTCGTTAGGTCTGGACAAGCCTCCGAGCCAAACTCCTGCCTGAAATGGCACAATTTATAGTTTGTTTCAGCTCCTCTGAGGTCAGTTTTAATAAATTTTGTTTTGAATAGAAACATGCTGATTCAGAGCCACTGGAATCCGTGGTCTTCTCAAACAACACAAAGGACAGATACACATATGAGGTGCCTCTTTGTCTGCTAGTTTCCTGTGGAACCAAGAAAAGCCATCTGGTAAAATAAACTAACAAGCTGGATTACCACACTCTGTGAAGAAAATGTTGAAATCTGCTCTGATGACGTGCATACCTGCAGGATCTGGGCACCTATGCCAACTGTACAATGTGGACTAGTGTTTTGTGCACAGCAGGCCACAAGTGGGTATTTTTTTTTGCATTTTGGCACCAACCAAACAGTCAATTGTTACCAACACAGATAAAACTTACCGTAGCCTCTGGATATTGGAGGTAATGCCTGATAGCCTGTATATGCCGTCCACAATGCCATGTTCCTCGATGAACTCAGCACAGATTTTCAGCACTTGTGGGACTACAGAGAAGGCAAGAGAAAAAATATTAAAACCAATCATTGTGATCCAAAACCATGACAATTAAGTAGTTTACGTTATTAATGTGTCACATCCATCAGTCCAAGTCAGTCTCATGGCACCGTATTTACTAAGTTTCTACTTTGATCAGAGTTGTGCCATTCTGCTATTGCATGTTATTCTAATGTATTGCCAATAGTCAGGGTCAAAAACCACAGCCAAATGTCCACATTATGCCAATCCAGCAGCTGTAACCACTATCATAATACTTATCTCAGGCCAGATTCCTATTATGATTTTGTTTCATCCCAGAAAAGCATCCCTTGGCAGCCTAAGGCTCTCTGAATTGAATTCATTGTTTAAAAGGAAGAATGACTGTGTACAGAAAAGAGGGACAGTTGGAAGGATGAAGCTGCTATGGTCACCGAGATTCAGTCACACATCTAAATATCAAAAACACAACCTGAAAGTCAACTTGAATTATGAAAAGATAAAACTGGTAGAGGGTGGCACAGTGATTAACAGTGCTAACTCATGGATCTAACATTCAGGGTTTGAATTCTGCCCTGCCATTGTCCTTGTGGACTCTGCATGTTCTCCTAAAATCTATACGGATTTCCTCCCACATCTTAAAATGAATACTGTATACAGTATGTCAATTGATAACGCTAAATTAACTGTTACATTTGTAAATGGGTGGTGTGATGAACTAGTGTTTCATATGGACTTACAACTGCTGATGCGCTGAACTGGATTAAGTGGGTTTGAGAATGTATAAATTTGTAGACCCAGTAAATAAACTAATGCATGAAAGAATGTCTATAGAAATAACATAATGGCAAATGTACTAAATCTAATTCAAGGCTGGTAGTTTTCCAGCAACACAGGGTATATATATGTGCCGGAGAGCAGCCCTGAAGAGGGCAACACACACCATTACAGGGGCCACTCACTCTCATACACATACTCACACAGGAGCCAATTTAGAATCACCAGTTAAACTACCCTATCATTACTGGGGATATGGAAGGAAGGCCAGGGTATGTGGAGCAAAGCCCACATCAACATGGAGAGAATGTGCAAACTCCATACAAAGTCTTGGGGCAAGGCACTAGATCTATGAGATGACAGCAGGATCGACATGTAGAAATGGAAATGATAATTTAACCTAATTTATCAAAAGAACCAATAGGCAAGACATCGATATTTCGAAAGAAAGAAAGAAAGATCATAGAGCTGCAAGAAAAATCTGGGCACAGTTTAAATAAATCTGTGATTTTTCAACAGTATGAAATGGAAAATAACCTTTCATTACTGAGTCATTGGAAGCCTATTGCAGAAGCATCAAGATGGTAGCCCACTTGCACTTTAGGATACAACAGTCCATTCATTAATCAAAATTAAAGTCATGCTTTTGGAATCTGGAAAAGAAAGACTAGGTTGCCATGAGGAAAACCCATGGAGACGAGCTGAGAATGTGTAAGGTCTGTACCAGTGTGCCACAATTCCATTCAAATTAAATTAAAAAAAAAAAAAAAAAAACACTAAAGAGCTGTGACAGTGACCCATCTGCTGTGGCCTAATATAACACTGTTCATTTGGATGTAATGCACCTGGAAGAATGAGATAAAGATTTTTTTTTATAATTTAATTTTATTTCAACCAGTTAATGAAAATACATTCCATTATTGTATGGATTATTATTTGTTTATAATCTAAAATCAAACATTAACAATATTTAAATTAAAAGGATAGGACTGTTCCTAGGATTGACTGTTCAATGAACTTTATCAGTTATAATCTCAAAGGATTAAATTCTGAAATAAATTAAGCAATGTACAAATTAAGGCAAATGATCTTAATCTGTTTTTATCTTTTTTCTGTTTTTTAAAGTGGACCCATTTGCACATGAGGACTCATTTCTAATATCTGAAGGGATGAGGGACAGAAACTTGGCAAAGTTATACCAATACAGTACAGATATGAATACATAAGTCGGCTCCTGTATGCTGCTAACTGCCATGACAGTGAGTTGATGTTTAATTTCATTTCTTCTCTCATAAATGTACAGTATACTTGCCAATGATACTTAGCCAACCATAGATTGCTCACACTCAGTACTAACTTTTATTTATCATGGCGCAGGAGAAGTGACAATATGTTGCATCTTGGTTGGACTTGGAAGTCAGAAATTTCACTCTTCTCTGAACATGTGATAGTACTATTATTTTTAGCAATTAAGACTTCGCAAAGATCCATAAAGTTTGCATTTTTGAATATGCTTCCTTCTACATCGAAGGAAGTCCTTTTTTCTTTCCAGTTCTTCAGCGTTACCCAGAAATTGACCACTTCTTCAGTCTATTCTCATATCATGCTCCACTTATTATTCATGGCACTAACTCCAAGGCAGCTACTGAGCAACCTTTCCAATAAACACCTTAATCCATTTTTTGTCTCAGATGGAGACTTTGCTAAATGCGTCCTCCTTTATAGACTATATCAATGAGACTAACTCTGGTACAGTTTCAGTGTGCATCTGGAAAAGTAATAATAGCTTAGAGTTATTTCCACGCTGAAATAAGATCAAGACGTTTAGAAGTTCAATGTTTTGGCCATACAGTATATGCCTTTGTCAGATTTGTCTCTTCCTACAGAAGCTCCAAACTTTTTATTTTTAAGTGTGAAAATAACCTTTTGCTATTTTCCATTCTACTCTGAATATCTCAAGTGCATCTCTGTAGACATAATGAGAATCCCAACAATAGTTTATTTTATTTTTAAGAGGTAGTTAATACTTAAGAAAAAGTTACAAGTGATAAACATCACCTTATACTGTATGTCTGATCTTCCTAACAAGGGGCTTGCTGTTTCTTTATCCATCGCACCATACTGCCTGGACAGCAAGATGACTCACACTACCAGTGAATTTATACAGTACAAATGGTAGACCAAGGGGATTCTAGTATAAATTACACCTCTGTTTGAAAGAGCTGGAAAGGCTACTCTATTTATTCATTTTCAGCAGAATTCACTATTATAATGCTTTACTCTCGGGCTATTCAAATCGCTTACTTACCACTCTATAATTAACTGAAAACACAGCAGAAAGGCTCATAACTAGAACTAATAATCACAACCACATATCTTCACCTCTTAAATCGCTACACTGGATTGCAGTTAAGCTCAGAGCTGTTTTTCAAAATCCTCCTTCTCACGTATATAGCTATAAATGGCGTAGTGCATCTAACCTTACAAAACTCACTAATACCTATATTTATGAGTATAAACTATGATCTCAAGGTAAAAGCCTGCATAAAATTGCAGTATAAAGTAAATCTACCATTGGAGGTATTGCCTGTAGCTGTAGGGCCTTATACATGTGTATTAATGTGCCTACTAATATTAGAGAAGCCCCTTCGGTTTCAGCATTTGAATCAAGGTTCAAACCTAGTTATTTTAGTGAACTGCATGCTTTTTACAACTGCTGCTGTGGCCATTCATATTGTTTTTTGATCACCGTTCCAGATGTTTTTCTCAGAGGCTAAGTCTCTCTAATTTTATTTCTCTGTTTGGGGTACTGATGTGGCACTTATCATACTTTCAAGTGGACACTGTTGTCACCAATAATGGAGTCCTTGTCAAAACTTTGTAATGTTCTACTGTACTCATTGCTGATTGTCTACCCCATTATGAAATGCAGATCTAGGACCATCAAAATCAGAGACTAAAGATGCTCATAGAAACTTTTATCATCATGTAAAAAAGAGGAAAAAATTGTGAGTATAAGTATTTCTTGTGCATATTGGCATTTCAAAATTATAGTTTGTGTTACATCATGACTACATTGTATTTATTAGCAGATACTACATTAGGATCATATGTGGAACTGTGTTTTTTAAGAATAAACACATTATTAAATGTCTAATGGTTCAAAAATCATTAAGACTTCATAGCAGTAGTACTTTGATTCAAATTCATGTCACATCACTTCTCTCAGTTGCACTTTGCAAGTCAATCACATGTTTCTCATTTTATTGAAATATCCAGCATTTTGTTTCTTGCAAAAACATGATATCAAGGCCTTTGGAGCATAATATATTGATTACATCCATCCATCCATCCATTTTCCAGCCCGCTGAATCCGAACACAGGGTCACGGGGGTCTGCTGGAGCCAATCCCAGCCAACACAGGGCACAAGGCAGGAAACAATCCTGGGCAGGGTGCCAACCCACCGCAGGACACACACAAACACACCCACACACCAAGCACACACTAGGGCCAATTTAGAAATGCCAATCCACCTAACCTGCATGCCTTTGGACTGTGGGAGGAAACCGGAGCGCCCGGAGGAAACCCACGCAGACACGGGGAGAACATGCAAACTCCACGCAGGGAGGACCCGGGAAGCGAACCCGGGTCCCCAGGTCTCCCAACTGCGAGGCAGCAGCGCTACCCACTGCGTCACCATGCCGCCCTATTGATTACATTTTACAATTATTTGAAGGACTCCATGAAAAACATAACTTAAATATTTTACATTTTTTACAAAAAGAGAAATGTCTACTCTTAAAAAAAATCCAATTTGTCCAATATTGATAACTCTTTTAAAAAAAACTCTATTGGTAAAGGAGTAGCATCAGAACTATACCAGTGTCTACAAGATATCTGACCCAAAAAATCTATGAAACAGAGCTGGAGGACAATCAGACATTCATGATTATGATTATTGAGTGGTAAGCCACTGTCCAATCGAATACTTTTCTCCTTAATATGAGGGAGGGTAAATCAAAAAGGTAAAGTTCCATTTAAAAATTATACAGCAACCACAAAGGATAGAAGCTATACAATACAATGTGTTTGAGATGGCTTATGGGTAGTTTGAACAAAGACAATGCAGTGCCCTGCTATTAATCTAGCTGAAGCCATGGTCAAATGAACATGGATGCTCCACTGCAGGATTGTACCAATGTTGAACTATGTACTAAAGTGAGATTTCTTTGGACAAAGCATGCAGTCGAAACACCCATCCTTTCCAGTAAAAAAGAAAATTCAAGCAACGGCTTTCTACCAAGAAAATCATGATGGGGCATAAAGGGGCCTACTCTATTGCATTTTCAGTAACATTGAAAAATCAGTGACCAACCAGTGCAATGTACTGTGCTATGTTTAGAGAGAAATTGAAATCTGAAATTTGCAGCAAAAGAAGAGCAATGCTGTCAAAAATATTCTTGCTGCTCCATGACAACCATGCGGTGGCCACAATGGTACAGACAATGCAACAGCTGCGGACTCAACATTTTTCAGCTGTGGCCTACCGACTATCATATCTAAAATCCACTTACAGTAAAGATGCTCTGCACGGTCAGATATTCACCTGTTATGATGAGGTAAAGGAAGATGTGCAGACTTAGATTCAGGAGCAACCAAAGTTAGCAGAACGGTTCAAGAGGTCCATCTACATAACTATCTGACATAATAATAATTTTTTTTTAATAATTTTTTGCATTTATATAGCGCTTTTCTCACTACTCAAAGCGCTTAGCAATTGCAGGTTAAGGGTCTTGCTTAAGGGCCCAACAGAGCAGAGTCCCTTTTTGGCATTTACGGGATTCGAACCGGCAACCTTCCGATTGCCAGTGCAGATCCCTAGCCTCAGAGCCACCACTCCGCCTCACATAGGTAGACTATCTGGAGAAGTGATATAACTGCTATGTTCATCTGCTGTTAGCGGTATTTAAGCTACCTTTACGTTTTGATTCCCCCTCATATATACCATGCATGTAAAATTTTAAATCTAGATGCAGACCCCTACTTGTAGCAGATGCAGCCAAGCATTAGCATTCATTATGCACGCTTACACAGACATCTTGGGCATCTCCACTGACTCTTATTGTTATGGATCCTTTCAGAGTTCTCCCATCTTCAATGATCATTTCATTATATTTCCTGACTGATGTTTAATTATTTGAACTGGAAGAATCCGAATGGCTTAAAAGTATGAAATGGGGATCAATTCAGCTATTCTACTGTATAAAACACAGCAGCTTTTCTTAGGCACAACAATCCTTTGTAAAACCAAAAAAGTCAATCTTCGATCTTTGATGTTTACTTCTGTGGTCTCTACTTCCAGGCTTCTCACTTGTTCAAGGAACACAGATGGGTGATAATTAGTAACAGGAATATCTAAAGGAAAGACAGTTTAAGTGGTCCAATTATAAAGTATTACTGTACTGTTTTACTTCTTAAAACGCCAATATACTGTACAACGTTTCCTTTTTCTCATAACAAAGCAAATGTTTAAAAATCTAAACAGGTTTCTGCCTTTGCTTGGGACACACCACATTTTATACTACAAAACGGAAAAAAAAAAACCTTGTACCTTTCTTTTAATACAAACAGGCAGCTACATCATTTTCCTGTTTTCAATTTAACTACATCAATGACACACCCTAGGAAATGGTCATTAAAAAAAAAAAAAGAATGACACATAGTGAATGGCAAGTAAAAATTATACTGGACATTTCTCCATCTATTCATTTTATATGGTGTTGGTGCACTAGCAGCAACAAACTCTGGATGGGATGGTAGCTATAAAAGGATGTCCTCACCAGAGAAACAACTTGATGGGATGTCTTTATAATTAAATTTTACTTTATGTAGCTCCTTGCTGTAGTGATCACTGCACCTATAATAGTAGCAATGGCAGGTAACAGGCTCAGCCAGTGAGTTGGTGGTGGGGACTGAGCCCAGTGCTTTAGAGTACAAAATTTAATGGCAGCTCACAGACTTGCAAGGAAAAAGCACAGGAAGACTTACTGTATAAAGCTAAAAGTTATACCAATGAAAAACTGCACATAGAATCAGTTCATCACCAGGAATGAATATCATGTGCCCTCAGAGAAGTTAGGATAACATGCACAAATCCATTAACTTCTTCTGTCAGTCAGTCAGTCATTTTCCAACCCACTATATCCTAACACAGGGTCATGGAGGTCTGCTGGAGCCAATCCCAGCCAGCACAGGGCACAAGGCAGGAACAAATCCTGGGCAGGGCGCCAGCCCACTGCAGGGCATACACACACACCCACCAAGCACACACTAGGGACAATTTAGGATCGCCAATGCACCTAACCTGCATGTCTTTGGACTGTGGGAGGAAACCGGAGCACCCGGAGGAAACCCACGCAGACATGGGGAAAACATGCAAACTCCACGCAGGGAGGACCCGGGAAGCGAACCAGGGTCTCCATACTGCGAGACAGCATCGCTACCACTGCGCCACCGTGCTGCCCATTTACTTCTTCTGTCTTTTGCCAATTGATCAGTTCCTTATTGTTTTATAAACTGCAAAATGAGATGTGGCCTTAATAGCCAAAGTGGGAACATCACCCAAAAGCTGTGATGTCATTTCTTACTGGGTCATTATTTTGTTTTGCATTATTTCTGTGATAATCTCTACAATGTTCTAAGATGGACTACCATACAGGACACTTTACATAATATACTATATTAAATGTGAATTTAGGTGTATTTTATATAGTACTTCTTTACTGCTTTCATTTCCCGGCTTGGTCCCCATATCTGCGGAGTTTGCACATTCCCTCTCTCTCACTGCCTGTGTGGATTTGCCCTAAGCATTCTGGTTTCCTTCCACATGTCAAAGACGCGCACATTAGATTATATTTGTGGAATCTAAACTAGCCTAGAGAAAGTGAGTGTGCATGTGTGCTGGTGTATCCTACAGCGGAATGGCACCCTTTTCAGAGTTGGTTTTAATGTGCTCTGACTCCCTGCATCCCTAATATTAAACAAGCAACTTCACAACATGGTGCACTTTATATTTAGATGCACAATATTGCTTTTTCACAGTATACTGTATAAGGTAGCCATGTCTCATATGATTGCACAAATGTGCAAATGACATCTGATGTGGTGCTTTTTTGTTGGTTACATGGCACATGCATACTGTTGAAACAGCAATTATGGGCAGACTCTTACCGAGAAAAAAAAATGAAATGAGGAGATCTAAATGAAGAAAATAATTAATCACATGTACCACTGAAAATAAGGTTAAGGGCCTTGTTCAAGGGCCTGGTGGAGTAGGATCTCTTCTGCCACAAGATCTTAAACAGCAAAGGTGCAGTGCAATGGTGCAGTCATTAGCATTGGTACCTCACAGCTCCACAGTCCTACCATTAAATCAGGGTTTTGGCTCTGGCTGTAAGAAGTTACCACGTTCTCCCTGTGATAGCATGCTTTTTTTTCTCCTTCTACTCTGTCCAGTTTTTCACTGTTTTCATATTTTATGATTGCTTATGATGCTTTCCTCTCTATGTTGGAACACAAGAGTGGACCCTGAAATGAACTGACACCATATTAAAGTTTGTTTTGTGGCCTGATTTAATGCTACTAAGACAAGCTTTGTCACTCCTACGTAGGTTTGAGATATTACAATGTTACCTTATTTTACTCAGTAAAACTCATCAGGCTTAAAAATGCTGCTTACCCAGGGGTTGCAGTAGCCCTTTGGCCATAATCACGGATAAAACAGGTAGTGTAAGCAACATGCTGCAGCGGAGAGCAATACTGTGGGTTCATCTCCTGTCTCTGTCTCATTCTGACACCCTGAACAAGTCACTTAATCTGCCCGTGGTTGAATTGTTAAAAACTACAATGAATGCTGATCCGGAAAGTTTTAATGGATGAACACATTAGAATAATTAGGAAGAACTGCAGGCTCATTTAATGCCTGAAATTAATGTTAGTGCGATTTCAAAATAAACAAAATACTTCTTTCCAATGAACTAGAATTATGTGGACAAATATTTGGACCAACTAATCACCATGTAGCACGAGCACAGCTATACAGAGAAGCTCGCATTTGAAGGAAAGGCTGGAGCCTGTGAGTAGGTGTATTTATACCATAAGAAATGCTGCACTTTATAAAATTTGTACAATAATGTGGCCCAATACCACCATAGGAAAGTCTGATGGCTTTGCAGGTTTATTTTTGCAATTTAGTTGTAAGGTGTGCATTTTTGGAGAACTACTGAAAAACCAAAACAGTGAAGGGTCAAATAAATGAAACCTGACAAAGTCCACATCACCTGAAATATGATGGGATTTGTTAAGAAAAAAAAAACCTTTATTATAAGATTTACATCAATTACTTTTTAGTCACCTTCAAAATGCTCTCACTGAGATGTAATGCACCTGTCCCACGACTTCTCCTATTCCTGGAAACATTTCCTGTGCTCATTATTTGTTACCATGTCAAGAGCATCTGCATTTTTTCTGGATTTCTTCCACAATGGCAAATCTTTTCCCTTTCAGTCTAAACTTTAATTTCACGAACAAAAATGCGTCAAAGGGAGTGATATCTGTCAAGCACATTGTTTTTGGCTAAAAAACTCTTTGACCGACAATGTGATTTGTGCAGGTGAACTGTCACGGTGCAAAATCCAGTTTTGCATGTGTCACTTCACTAGACATTTTTCTCCTGATGCTTTCCTGAAGAGGGTGGTACAGTGGCGCAGTGGGTAGCGCTGCTGCCTTGCAGTATGGAGACCCGGGTTCGCTTCCCGGGTCCTCCCTGCGTGGAGTTTGCATGTTTTGCCCATGTCTGCGTGGATTTCCTCTCGGTGCTCCGGTTTCCTCCCACAGTCCAAAGACATGCAGGTTAGGTGCATTGGCGATTCTAAATTGTCCCTGGTGTGTGCGTGTGTGTATATGTGTGCCCTGCCCGGGGTTCGTTTCCTGCCTTGTGCCCTGTGTTGGCTGGGACTGGCTCCAGCAGACCTATAGGATATTGCAGTTTGGATAATGGATGGATAGATGGATGGATGCTTTCCTGAAGATATCTCAGCAGTTCAATTTAATGTCATTGATTAACAGTCTGTATTATGAAGTCTACTAATGGCGAGAAACACAATCACCATTTTCTCTTGAAAATCTGCCATGGTGGTTTGGAGAAAAAAACACCAGCCAAATCATGGGCATGATTGAAGAGTCAATTCTGGAAGTACACACTCGATCAACTCTGCATGGTGCCACTTGGTGGACTGATTAACTGGACTGGACTATCAGCATACGATATCTAGCAGTGTATTTGATAAGTAGTGATTTTTTTTTCCAGTGATTTATAATCCTTTATTCGCCATACACAATTTCTTCTTGCAGTGGGTTGGAGCCCTACGCGGGATTTGTTCCTGCCTTGCGTCCTGTGTTGGCTGGGATTGGCTCTAGCAGACCCCCGTGACCCTGTGTTAGGTTATAGCGGGTTGGATAATGACTGACTGACTGACTGACAATTTCTTGTCTTTGTCACATACCCCAAATAACTCTCCAAAGACACACAGAGTTTGGGGTTAGGGTGCAGGGTCAGCGATTTGTACAGCGCCCCTGGAGCAGTTGCAGGTTAAGGGCCTTGCTCAAGGGCCCAAAGGAGTAGCATTGCCAGGATTTGAACCAGCAACCTTCGAGTTACCAGCCCAGAGACTTTAGTCAGAGAGTTAGTTAAGCAGTGTTTGAGAGTTAATGACACCTGTGGGGAACAGCCCGGACACAGACAGGTAGACATGTTGGTTTCACCACAGACACGTTTAATATACATTATTTACAGTAGTTCAAGTGCACAAACCCAGTGCTGCAGCACCAATCACCCCTTAAGTCCTTGGCCACACAACACAATTCCTTCAGTCTCTGGTCCGCCTCCACTCCTCTCCTCTGAGCTCCGTCCTACTTCCACCCGACTCTTGCCATTGACTGGAGGGAGGCGGCCCCTTTTATACACCCCGGATGGGCTCCAGATGCTTCCCGACACTCTTCCGTCGACACTCCCCTGTGTGGCGGAAGTGCCGGCTACGCAACCGGAAGGACTCCGGGTGTCCCTGCTCCTCTTCCCCCCAGCACTTCCGGGTGTGGCGGAAGAGCTGAGGTCCAGGGCTCCCAAGGCATTGGGGCACCCTTGGCGGTGGCCATGGGCCCCTACAGGGTAGAGTTTCCATGCTCTGTACCCGTGGCCCCCAAAGCAACCAGGGCGGTCGCCCCCTCATGTTCTGGAGGAGGCACAAGCCCTCCTCCGGTCCTCCTGGGCATCCCAGCCGGGTGCCATACACCCTACTCCTGTGCTACTGACCAATTCCCAAAATGTTTGGGTCTCCCTTTGTATTATGGAGCTTGACATTGACTATATACGAGTGATGAATGGGAAAGAACAACTTAATGAGACTTTAAAATGAGTATCAATTAAAAAACATTAATAAATCTGGTGCCATGCTTTTATATGTGCACATGTGAATGTAATGGATGTATTTTGCACTGTCAACTGTCATGATGAAAATGACATAACTCAAGTGCAAAAAGGAAACTTATCTGTTGAATCTAAAGGACCAAATTTTTTTTTAACATTTTTTAATCTGTTGTTTATACAGTAATTTGATTCCAACTGCTCATTTGTGACTGGCTTACAAGAAACACAAAAATCCTAATTAATATAGGAATAATCTCAGGGTGCATAAATAATTTATATTAAAAATGTCCAATTCAAAAAGCAAGTCACATATGTTAATTCTCACTAAATGCTACATCTCTCTACAAACTCATTAGTCCTCTATAATAGCCAGTGCCTATTTGGAGTACTAGACGGGGTGGACAGATGTCATCCCTCATTGTCCATAGCACGTAGTCAATATTATTGTCCTGTGGCAAAGGGATTCCTTTCGGTGTCCCTTCCGTACCACAAGCGCCACCCCTTTGTGTTTATACTGCAGACTTTAAAAAGAGAGCACGTACTGTTACTGTCATAAACAGTCAGATGATGCAGGGGGTTTCACCTCTATGTCTACAGCACCTGTCTCTTAAATTTCGTAAATGATGCCCCTCAGATGACTCCACCCAAAGTGGCCGCCAACATCACTTAATGGATAGGCCCGCTCTGATAACAAATTAAGAACAACTCTACTACCATGTGATGTTTCTGCTTGGCCGTGATTCAACATACACTGCTAAGACAGATCTAATGCTATTGTATCTGACTGATCTGTGCCACCAAATAAGAATCTTTTTTTTCTAAACCACAGCTTTTTCTCCCATCTAAATTCAATTCTTTACTCTAACGATGTCCAATGAAAGCAATATATTAATCAATATTGCAATGAGGGAATTAAACTGAAGGAGCACAACCTCTTAAGCAAACTTCCTTAGTCAATGGGCTTCTAGTATTTTATGTTAATAGCAAGTTTCATTTGGACTGAGCAATTTGTTTTTGAGTGATTGTGTCCATGGACTCACATTTAGGCACACTAGCAGATAGACATATGCATGCTCATAACATACACACATCACTCATATTCAGGGATTCCTAAAGTCGGTTGAAAAGAAAAAGTCTAAAGTTTGACCCTATTACAATACTCCCCCTATTTTTACACCTACAGTATACATATGGAAAACAACAAAACTCAAGAAATTACAGGCCATACTGTCTGAAGTATATAGCAAGTTAAATAACATATATTGAAAGATCAAATCATAAAAACATTTAAGAAGTACTGGCATATGAGCAGACAGTTTTGAATGAAACAGGGTGGTTTTGATTTATCATTTTGCTCGGTTTCTTTGTAATGCCATCTTTACATTCAGTATTTCAGTCAGCTATTATTTGACTAAATGCTTTGCAGTACCCAAAACTGTCTAAATGACTCAGACGGAGAAGCAAACCACATACCCTGAAAACTGCAAGACACAAATGAGGGGGAAAGGTTTACGTCATCCTGAAGTAATGTGGCACTTGCCAGTGCTGCCCCTTGTATTTCCTCTTTGCACGGGAGCACATGTAAAGAGGTCAGCTGGCACTCCAAGTTTCCAGGATACTGAAGAGCCCTGGCCTTTTCAAAGCACTGAAGGCATTGTTCTAGCACACTGTGTTTCTTCAACAGGACCCCCCTGCATTACTCACATAAAAATGCAGCACAGCGACTTGCTTAGCTCCAAGGTACAGTCAGTAGAATCTGAAGAATGCGTCACAAACTGAACTTCACTATACCCTGGGTACAAATGATTAGTTCTACAGAGGACTAGGTTCATATAGGAACATACCACGCACAATGTGGGTGAGATTCTCAAATTTGTCTATGTTCTCAACCTTACTTTCTCTTGAGAGGGTACTGGAGAAACAAAGCTTATTCTTGGTGCTCAGGGCCCAAAGCTGGAAACAATTCTGGAGAAAACAGCATCCCATCACAAGGTACGCTCACTCACACACACACTCACACACACAAACAACCTCACTCATGATGTGACAAGATTAGAGACTTTAACTAACTTAACATTTACATTTTTGGGATGTGTGTGAGAAAACTGGAGGATCCAGAGAAAACATATTTAGACAAAGAAGGAATGTGCAGACTCAGCAAAGGCAGCAACTGGGCCGACAGAGTCAAAAAAAGTAATGCTAACGTTTGTTCCTCCCTAAGACCTGCATAGAAACTCCTTCAGTGGAACAGCAGGTGGTTTCAAAATGCTTCTATGATACATAGTTTGTTATATCCAAGATGATGTACTAGGCATTTCTAAAATTGGGCTTTATATCTAAAAGAGGAACCAGGGATGTAAATATCTGCCTATTGATGGTTAATGCCTTCTCATGATGCCTTTAGCATAGTCTTTCACAAAGAGCAATGCTCTTCAGGGAGGTTGCAGCCTAGAGAATCATATCCACACACACCTACTTCACAACCATTAGCTCACCCAGTCATCTCTAATTATACTGTAAACGCATTGTCTACAACACCCTGTTTATATCACAGGCATCCAAACTCGGTTTAATATAATGGCTTTCTTAGTAACTACTCCATGCACTATGCTCCATTATGTATATTCTTGAGTATATTCCAAAGACAGTGGACATTAGGCAACCAAGAGACTTTATAACTCCCTTTCACACATGAGTGACTCACTGAAGTACTCAAGCTCTCAGGAAGTGAACTGACACTCTCATCTCAGGGCTGATACCAGTGTAGGTGCCAGTTGATGGACATTAGTAAATGTAACAAACAGGACACCTTGGGAGAGTCACAATATCTTTGTATTAAAGAAATATAAATTAGACCAACAATGATTAGAATTAGATAACCAGGACTCACTGCCTTAAAGTAATATATATATATATATATATATATATATATATATATATATATATATAAAACAGAAGGTCTATCTGTCTGTTACCCATACAATCCGACACCCTTTGACTGATCTGAACCACATTTTACAACAGTTGCTCTTTAGGACTATACAGTCAAGACAGGCTACTTTGGAACTCAAAAGTTTGACCCTGGGGGTCCAAATGGGTTTTTCCCCCTGTGTGCTATAGTTTGCACACCAGTGCTACCTACTGCCTTAGAGCATAATAAACATCCAAACAGACTGAAGCCATATGAGCAGACAAATTGACCAGAGGTTAGCACTACTTACCTGGGCAACACCACATGATGCTTCTATCATCTACTGTAATATAAAAAAGGAGTATCAAGCGCTTTAACAGGGTGATGTGAACTTGGGGGATATGGAAGGAATTCTAGAATGCCTGGAAGAAATCCCACACAATCAACAATCAAACTGTGTGTTTTGAATCCAGGATGCTGGATCTGCGGGGTGGTGGCACTAGCAGCTGAGGTTTGCAACTGACTAAATTTAACCTCTCAACTTCTTTCTGCAAGAAAAAAACCCAGCATCCTGACTTATTCTTGGCATCCATAAACACCAACTGATTACTCCAAGAATCCACTTTTAAAGCTGTGGTGTAGACATATTCTTCACACTTTGGAACTGACAAACATTTGTCCATCTCAGCATGATGGAATTGGTGAGTCTCAGACATTATCTGTATTACAGGAGGTTCTCTTTAGGACACACAAGCTGTTTCTTCTGTACAAGAATGAAATACTTCATGGACACCTATAAACCCGAGTTAGTGAAATAAGGAATGGATACAAATCAAGTTCTCCTGCACAGTTCACATCTTTGGGAAGCAGCTTACTAACCCATTATCGCAACGCCAAGCTCTGTGGATCTTAGCTCAGCGGCCACAAGCAAGGCAGTAAACGCAGCATGTGGCAGCCAATGAAGTCCCAAGTTCATAGGAAGTGACAAACCAGCTGTTTCTTTTAGACAAGGCCAGCACGCCTATGACTTACATCTTGTACCAGCGCTTCCTCTTATAGAAACTGGTTTTGGGAGTCGGCCTCACTCACTAAACATACCCTTCAGTAAACTCCCGCAGCCGCTTCCTCTAATTTGGAGGTCTTATTTTTAGATCACAGCTTTTAACTGCCACCCAGCAGTTTCTATTGAGCGCCCATGTCAAAAGCTCAGCTGCTCCATGTACCCCAGTGGAGCTCATCCTGATTTAGTCTGTCAAACTCAGCCACCTCATGGAGTTTTGCCATGGAAAATAAATGAACTCAGACATATACTGTTAAAGCAAAAGCATGTTCCTGGGATTTTACACAAATAAGTGATGGAGCTAAAATGGAATTTGTGGCCACACCCTAACATTAAATTTGAGCACTCAGGGTGAGACCATACAAACTTCTTCCAGAGCTTTCAGAGGCAGCACTGACTATTCTTCTTAAAGCCTCTAGTTCTTCTGATTCAAAGATGTTACCTTTGAAAGCGCTGGCACTGTAAAGGGGTGTGGGAAATGTTACAGAGATGTAGAGTAGCCTAAAGAGAACAGTGTGGGATTATTGGACAGAGGAAAGACAGTTAGGAATTATCAGAGCGAAAACGAGGTTTGGACTGGTAAAAGTGACGGAGGCTGACAATAAAGGATAGGGGTCTTAATTTGTGTAAAGTCTTAGAACACTAAAGACATAAATAGGTTGTACAGCAGTGCAACATATGCATTAAGTGGAAAAAAGCTTGCTTATAAAAATGAAATGTAACAGGTGGAGGAAGGCGGGGATGCAGAGAGTTCTATGGGAAAAGAAGAGGTGCTGATGAAGGAGCAGCACAGTCTTCAACAGAACTGTTGTTGTGGAGGGGTGGCTCAAGGAGGCCAGAGAAAAAAAGGAGGAAGAGGTCATGTAGTAAAGTGCCCTCTACCTGATGTTTGTAATGGCAAAATGGTCAAAGGGAAAGTGGAGAGACAAAATGTGAATTGAATAAGACTTCCGTAAAGTACAATTTTTATGCCGTTCTTCAGATATGTCAATAATCTAAACAAATGCAATTTACATAGCAGCAAATAAATGATCATTATTGCTTTCCCTATATATACAGTCACTATGCACAACACCAAACAATCTTTATTCCCACACTGCAAAAAATGAAACCTAAGCCAAATGAAAAGTATTTAAATCACGACATCAACTCTGCTTTTTCTTATTGTAAGAATTATGGACATATCCAAAAATGAGTATTTACAATTATTTAGCTTACTTTAAGAAATCTTGTCAAGAAAACTTACCCTTGCTTACCCTGTTGGCAGATGCTAAATTCAAGCAAAACAACTCCCATTCAAAGTTTTTTTGTCTTGTTTTTGCATATACATTATTTTGCAATGCATGAACACTAGTTGTTTTAACATTCACAACGTGCTTCGGTGCTACTCAAATAGTTACTTACTTATGCAAGTTCTTTCTGTGACTGTCTTGACATCTACATCATTGTCATATTGTGCCTCACAGTGGTAACCACTCAGACTGGAGAAAACATGATAGTCACTCAAGACCAGGTCTGGAGAATCGTGCAGCTGTAGCTTCTGGAAATCAACAGTTTCAAGAGGCAGTCTTTGCAACTCACACATTACTAGTGGGGACGTTGTCATAAAGCGGAAGATGGGATGGTCAACAGCTTTCCTCGAGTATTTTCCCTGATTGATGTAAATTAGTCCATTTGAGACCATCAATATGGTCTACACTGTGCACACGATCTTGCCAGCACTGGCCTGGACTTTGAATTTCCTTGGTCTTGGAGAACCACCATGCTTCAATTGTTTTGATTGCTGCTTGAAATCGGGGTCATAGTGATGTATCCAAATTCCTCCTTAGCTATGAAATTCACCTTACATTTCTCCACAATTCAATAGCTCAGGATTCTCGTTTGAGCACTGGATGTGCTGATACTTTAATTCCAATCATTACAAATAATAGTTGTCTGACAAACCTGCAGCACATTTGGGAAAGGATGTTACAATTTTTTTCAACGTGATACGAGTCATCTGTTTCATTGCTTGTAATACAAATATTGACCTGCAATATTTTACTTCTAAAATCAAATCTTCATGTAGGCGAAGTCAAGTGCCAGAAAAACTTGAACTATCCTTACAGCTTTGTAAAAACAGCTATCAATGATTACCTTTCAAAACTTCAAAATCATGCACAATGTAAGCAACAGTGTTTTAACATTGACAGATTAAAAAAAAAAGTTGAGATTCATATGTGTCAAAATTGTCTGAAGAGGCCGATGCACATGTTCACCATAGTCAAACTATGTAATGTCCCCAGTAGTGATGACTGTGTGGAATACTCGAAGATATAAACTACAGCTTCTGACATGAAATGACTAAACCATGGGTTAAGCAGACTTGCACAAACCACAAGTGACAGATCCTGTCTTTTGGGATGCCAGGTGCTTGCCAGCCCTTGATTTTTTTTAATTAATATACTGCAGATCAGATTGAGTTCTTCATAGTAAGGCATACAGCAATTGAGGCAAAATGCTGATTTACAAGAACAGCAGATGGAAAATGACAATGTCAAGATTTATAATTGGCATGGCAGCCAAAGCAGTGAATATGAAAAAGATGCAGATTTAGGAATTAAAAACTAAAATATGTCCATGTAGAATTAATGGAAGTAAAAAGTATCTGAATTGGGATGGAGTAGACATTGTTCAGATGGCTCTGTAATGGACTGACACCCAAACTGGTTCCCCACAAGACTCCCCAGTCTGATTTAGAGAAGTAAATTGAACTTCAATTTGTTGGAGACATTAAAAATCACTAGGCCTGTCCTCCACAAGTAGACAGGGCATTACATCAAATATAATGCTGAAGCTATATAATGCATTGTGCTAAGAAGTGGAATGGAGGAGTCATAAAACTGACACATTGTGTTGCTAAAATAACAAGCACAGGCTAGCAGGCACAGGAAATCCGTGAATAAACTAGGGTGGCAAAAAGAAAGGTGAGACTTTTAGAATAAAGAAGAATAGTTTCTTGTGAGAAGAGATGTTTTGGACAGGTTGGGAGACAAGGTGCTATACAGGAGCACAGCAAGTCTAAAATGGAGATTTAAAAACATTTCACAATTTTCATGCCTATTATGTTTCACAGTTAATCATGTCTGCATATGCCCAACTCAGGGCTAAAGCCATTCTCATTGCCATTAAAGTTAGTGTGTCAGCAACAGGATGCTGGCTGCTCCAAATCAAGGTTTCTTCTGTCAGGCATTAGGATATTAGTAGACATTGGTGTGAGAAAGGTGGCAGAAAATGCATGAGTCTCCGTTTAGAAACCTGCATCTCTGTTGCGCACACAATCCCACAGAAGACAAAGAATAACCAGTAAGAAATTTCATTAATTTCCATTGGGAGTGTGTGTGCTTGTCCTCTCCCTCCTCACAGGATGCATCCTGTTGATGTCGGAACTCACTTCCTGCCAAGCCATTGGACTTCCTGCCAGTAGCCTTTTTTCCATCATGCAATTGGAAACACAATAAGCGAATGAGGACAGCAATGGGGCATTGAATGGAAAAGGGCAGCTGAAGCCAGTGTGTATAGAAACAGAGAGGGCGATGACCAGTCTAGTCCCTGCAAGCAGGACAAAGATAAACATCTCTGTTTCATTCAGTTAAGATTGTATGCTGCACCACCAGTATGAGAGCTGGTTGAGGTCTCACCCCTATCTCTGGATGCTCAATAGAGTTCTCAAGTTCTCAATAGAATGCTCAAGTTGATCATTTACTTTTAACAAGGGGGCAGAGCCAGGCACGACCAAGGGTGGCTTGACTTGTCAAAAATTAATTTAACTTCTGGTCCCTCAAAGAATTGTTGGATATACCCAGGAAAGGGTTAGCACTGGCCAGTTAAGGTTATTGCTATATATAAAAAGAGCAGGATGAAAGCCTTCTGACGATGGTTACCAGGGTGCAATAAAAAAAATCAAGCACTTTGATAGTTATTAAGATATCTCAACAATCACCTTCCAGATTGTCAACCAACAGACCTCCTTTCCTGCCCCTGGTTGGTCCAGCGCCTCAAGCTGAAATCACTACAGAGTGTATTGTCCAGTTCCAGCAGGCCCATCTTCCTCTCTTACACTGGACTTCATGACTATAGCCTCTGCATTGTAACAGCCAAGCTGGCTGACACCCTGACCACAACTGAAGATAGCTATAAGCTGAGTGGAAACTATGGCATCTGGCAGCTCAAGCAGTCATGTGTCTCTTGTATACCTGGGACTTGTAAGTTGCCCACAAATTAGACTAAAGGGAGATGAAAACATCACAGACAGAGGAAAACAGTATTGAACATGAAACTTTAATTAAAACCAAATTCTGTATTTCCTGTTCATCAGCCAGTGCCAGTGCTGAAGATTGCCATACAGATAAAAGTAACATGCTTTTCTGCAAAATAGATGAGACAGTTACAATACCCTTGAGAGGCAGAGACTTTAAAGAATTGGCTAGCACCATTCTTACTCTATGAAGAGGACTTACTCTGACTCTTGATTCACAGCACGAGAATACTTGACTCTTAAGATTGTTGATCTACAGTGTTTCCCAAACTCGGTCCTGGGGACCCCCTGTGGTTACAAGTTTTTGTTCCTAATCAGTGACAACACCTGATAACACTGATCTCATTTAATTAGCTGTTTTTTTTTCTTTTATTTGACATTCAGAAAAGCATAGCAGCATGATTTTTACATTAATAAGACATTTAGAAATATTTCTGCTTTTGCTATTGATTTAAATGCTTAACTCTTTTTTGTTGATTTAATTATATTGTGCCCTTTCTCTGTGTAGTTTTTCCCCCTTCGTTGTATCTTAATAATAACAATTAAAAATGAGCAGAGCAGACACCCAGGCAAACAACACTGCATCATGAAAGGCTGCAACTACTTTAGAGTCAGACCCACTAATTAGTAAATAATGGATTAATTAAACAATTGGAAGACCTAGAAAAGTAGAATGAAAATCAAGACGAAAATACTGTTAAAAAGAAAAAAAAAACATAATTCCTATACAACTGCTTGGTACATTTTAATATTTTTTTTTTTTTTTAGCAAACTTAGTTTTCTAATTTCTATATTGTTCCCTAAGCACAGAACTTGGGAAATATCAGTTCACTTAATTAGCCCAGGAGTTCAATTAAAAACAGAAGCTGGTTGGAACAAAAACCTGCAGGCACAGGGGGTCCCCAGGAAACACTGATACATTCTTCATATATGATGGTGCAAACGAGAGGCTAAAGTCCCACAATTAATATAAATATGCTGAGCACCATTCATTCCACAGGTTCATTTTCTCAGACATTTTCTTAATCTCTGTACTGGCCATCTTAATTTTAATTTTTGGCTACAAAAGATGTTCAAAAGCAGAATTAGATAAATCATTTAAGCCTTAAAATACCTTCCTACCAATGGGCATTTATCACAGTTCATACTTCTGGGAGGTGGTTCTTGAACCCAAAGAATGGACCTGTCCTCAAAAGGTGCATTGTGCCAGTCAGATAAATAGTCACTACTGGCATGTGGTAAACCAGGCAAATATGAGATAACTTTATTAAAAAGCACCTTAACTATGTAAAGTAAGATATGTAAGATTAGGTCCCAGTGTTGGGGGCACAAAAATCAAATCATGTTTGTCAAATCTTGAAGAATATGAGAAGACATGAGAACAGACCATTCAGTCCTTCAAGTGCCCAGAGGTGATCAGCCTCCTAATAATTGTACTCTGTCTCCAGTCAATTAACCAGCATGCAGTTCACTTTTACAAACTGTGTGGTAATTTTAATAGGTATGCTTGCCTTTTTGCAATAATTTCTTTGCTCTGTTACCTACTGGAGCATTAGGTGCAGACAGAAGAAAGCAATGGATCACCTGTGTGAGAAGATAAGAAACACAAGAAACAAGAAACACTAAGTATTTAAATGGCTATGAATGGGGCATGTTCGTCTGTGAATGGGTCCATTACTAAAAACAGCCGTTTCATGATTTTAATGCATGACAGCACTTCAAGCCAACTGAAAACACACTGCAGATATTTCTCCTGACCATTTGACGTTATCACCTGTCTCATCTTTAGAGACTTACATTATGATATTGCATATAAGGACTCTACCCTTTAAATAATTATATATCTGTATGTGTTGGCTGGGATTGGCTCCAGCAGACCCCCGTGACCCTGTGTTCGGATTCAGCGGGTTGGAAAATGGATGGATGGATGGATTTTATATGAGTGCATGGATTTATTGCTTTTCTTTGTTACTTGTTCATTAATATTCTTATCTAATCTTGTTTTTTACCTTCTTGTAACTTTTTCTTTGACATCTTGTAAAGCTACATTCTTTGTATGAAAATGTGCTACATGAATAAATGTTGTTGACATTGTTGTTATATCATCATCCAAAAAACATCCAGCCAATTACATCCTGTGATCAAAAACAGACAATGATTTAAAGTGGCCAATGGGTACTATCAACAATACTACTAATCAGATGTGTTTCTAAGATTTGATGGTATCAGGGTCTTTAGTCCCCTGCATTTGTTTCAAGGTAGAATCAGACAGTGGGGGTGGACCCTCTTCCCACTTCAAAAAAAAAAGAGCATCAAAAGCCCAACCCTCTAAATGCCACTGCTACTTCTTCTTCTTCTTCTTCTTTCGGCTGCTCCCGTTAGGGGTTGCCACAGCGGATCATCTTCTCCCATATCTTTCTGTCCTCTGCATCTTGTTCTGTTACACCCATCACCTGCATGTCCTCTCTCACCACATCCATAAACCTTTGCTTAGGCCTTCCTCTTTTCCTCTTCAGTGCAAATCTTAACATCTTTAATTCTGGTATCTCCAGAGCTGTCTGCTGCTCTCTGGTCAGTACCACCGTCTCCAACCCATATAACATAGAATAACAGATAAGGTGTAGTCAGCCATTTAACTAAACGCTGCCATCTACAATGGCACATCAGAATGGACTTCCTATCATATGCTATCTCAAATGGAACATGGCAGCCAGCAAGCCAACAATTTTACACTTTTCCTATCAGGTGACCAAGAAAATGGCTGCAGAGGCCTGAAAATCACAAACACTCAGCATTGGAGATTTATAAATCATTTTCTGCTACTGATTCATGATGCTTGGAACGTCAGGATGTGGCAAAAACTTGAATGCACCTTGCTGGGTGTCAGTAAAGCAGACTGGTGTTGGTGTAATGGTACAGTGTGTGTTTTGGTGGTATGTGAGTAGATCATCATTTGAACAACACAAGATATCTTAACATCATTGTCAATTGGGGGTATCCCTTTATGCAGCAGAGCACAGATGTTGAAACGGTCTGCATTGTCTTTGTTCAAAAGTGTAAAGCTATGTGAAAAAAGATTAGAGAAGTCCTGGAATGGTCCCATGAATGTGACTGGGAATTCAGCTAAATGCAGTTTCCTTCCTGGTCACTTGATTTTGATTTCATTAAGAACCTGTGGGTTAAGATGAACCAACCTATATACAAAAGAAAACCATTAAAAGCTAACATGAAACAACAATGGAACACACTAAGGTTAATATGGCCTAACATCCACTTGTCATACCTTTCACAAGTTCTTGAGTCTTTACCCTGTCAATTCTCACTCCAATGTTGAGGACTAACTCGTTGTTTGCTGATAATGCAAATAACTTCTATAAAATGAAGAGCTCTTGCGGGGACAGGTTACCCATTATTGGATATGGACAGTTCTGGGCCATCGCATAGCAGGAAAGGTGTTTGGGAGGGCTGTTAAGCCAATGTCACATTACATGACTTCTAGTCATATGTCAGACATAATGTCTGCAGTTACTAATCATGTTGCTTGACCATGTCTGCAGTTACTGATCATGTTGCTTGACCATGTTAATATACATGACTGAAAATGCTGGACAAGTCAAATATAGCAAATGCATGATGACTTTCTAGCACAACCATGTTTGCCCCTTTTTCTGACACCCAATAGCATGCTATCTGATGAACAAAGGATTAACAAATATGAGGAGTTCAGCCTCAATCTTGGCCCTTTCTTTTAAAATTTTTTTCCATTCTGTCGGTACGTAAGCACCAGACATCAGACAGATGAGCTTCTCTTCTGTTTGTTAGGTTCAAAACAGCCACATTCCTTATTCCTCATTGATGGATTACATGTATTGTACTTCCACATGAGCATTCATTGCTTGTTAGCATTCATGTACACAGAACCCACTCCTACAATTGAAGTAGGGGCTAGTTGTGGACCTGTTAGAATAAGTCACTGGGTATATCAGACCCAGCCACTGACTGCTTTGGATTTGCTAAGTTTATGTAAATGTCATTTAATGTGACATGACCTTTAGCTACATGAAACACCTGGTGGCTCAAAGAAGGAGCTTGTCTATTTCAATAAGGAAAATAAATTCTGATTTTGTTCCCAGACTCTGGGAACCATTTGTGCTCTAATATAAGGGAGAAGGCCGGAAGACTTTTTGGAACATAAAGAAGTGACATTTTGACAAAAAGGGGGATGGTGGTGCTCTTATTCAAATTATGGAAAGAATGAGGCTCAGTTTAAGTGACTGAGTAATCCTCCTTTAAAAGCACAAAGGATGGAAGACCGTAGTCCTTTAATGGACAGTGCAGTTGGGGGACAGCAATACCAGTTGCCACTAGAAAGGCAGGACCTCTTAATATCCTTAATCCTTTATTTTATCAGTAATGCTACAGATCACAAGGAGACAGGAGTCTTTAGAAGCATAAGACCTTTTGGGTCACCACAGGAAAGCAGGCTATAAAAGATACTGAGCACTGAGCTTACAGCTGGAAGGCCCATGAAAATGGCTCAGTGGTAAGGAGGATGAACAGTTAAAAATGGGAGGAAAAGGGCTTAGAGGTGAGAGAGAATTTGGCCCTTCAGGTGATTTGGTGGGAGGCAGAAAAGCCGGGTTCTGTGTTAGGCAACACATATCCTGTTTGCTTGAGCGAGCCCACACAAGTCTCTAGGGTTTTGTGCTTTTGCTTTGTTCTTTAGGTTGATGTGTGTTCCTTCAGTGTCCCACCCAGTTGTGCTTAAGTGTATGTGTGTGTGTCTGTGTGTGTATGCGAAAAGGAAAAATAAAAAAATGAAGCATACTGTGCGGAGTTCTGCATCGGTCTCCTCATCCCCCCCCAGCCCGTTGAGCTGTACCCTTGACACAATATGTAAATGAAGTAAAGAATGAGTAAGTCATCCTGGGAAAAGTTATACAAATCCAGTGAAACAATCAATCTCATTCAGTCAGTGTGGCTCAATGGGGTTTAGGACCCCAAGAGGCAAAAGCATCTCACGCCCACGTTGTCCAGATGCCCGTCTCTATCTGATAGGAGGGGGCCCTTGGGGCCCCATTCTCCCCACACAAGCCGGTTGTCTTATCGGAATGCTCATCCTGTTTGCTGCTAGGGCCTGGCATTTGCCTCAGCTAACGCGGCCTTGATAGACAGGAAGTGAGAGGCTAAGGGCAGCAACGTAAACATGCTGCAGGAACACAATCTGTGCACTCATGGCTCAGACCCAGTCCTTTCCCGATGGCCCTAAGTGCATTGTGGGAGTCCATAACATTGTTGAACAGTGGGAAACTGGAGCTCCTGAACTGCACATCCATTCGTGTGGATGAGATGGTGTTAGTTTACTAGAACGCCATAGGCTAAACAACTAGAGACTTTGCACTTGTTTCTGAGGGTCAATTGATAATCTCTCTCCTGGCCAATGTGTGTTTAGGCAAAGTGTTTGATTGGAGTGTCTACTAGAAGGCCAGACTGGCATATTTTCTAGTAACCTGGCATCACTTTGGTTGATTCTGCAAATCAACTGGGCATTGGATTTCATCTGTACAACTGTTGGGAATTCCTGCACTGATTGTTTCAGCAGGCCCAAATACTCACACACTCTCACACAAAAGAGCCTTATCAAACCACCAGGTTAGTGCCTTGCCTTTTCCTGAGACCTCGATCTTCAACTATCTATTCATGATCCCTCCACGTTCCATGCAGGCCTTAACTGCAACAGGCTTTCCCCACTCAAAAAGTAGTTCCACTGAACTCAACCATCACAGTGTAGATCTCCTCAGCCATTCATTAGGTGTTGTTGCCTTTGCCGAGCTCCACCTCTTCACTGTAATCAGCTGGCATAAGGAATGCAAAAATGGAAAATGGAAGATCAAGTTGTAGCAGGGCACCGAGATGTTAAGCTTGAAACAAGAGCTGCAAATTTTCCTATTTCAAAGACTTCAACTGAGACTAAAACTCTTGTTTTCTCAGCTGGTCACAGATGAAAGGGTCTGTGGAACCACTTCTCTGACCTCTGAACTGTGTTCAGTGGCGCCAGGAGGTTCACAGCTCACACACATACATATCACCCAAAGCTGCTATCATGGACTTCAAATGACACATTTACATTTTCTGCAGCTGCGCATTTGAGATGCAATGAATATTCGGTATATCAAGGACTCCCATCAGACGGAAGATTCACCTTCACATCTGAGACTCATTAGTCATTAGTCATGACACAGAATCCAAGAACCAGGTGAGAGTTTTCCGCTATATTCCTTCACCCATTCGAAAGCTTGCACACCAGATCTCAGATCAGTCATACTCTTCACAGACTCCGAATGCCTGTGCTCTTTCACCACAGCAGGAAGCAAGCAGAACACATCCAAAAAATCTGAGGACTGAGGTCACCCAGAACAAGCAGTTACTCCATACCTGTGAATGCTTTCAAGTACAATCAGACAACTCAACGAAGGCGGGTTCTGATGAGCAGTCACCTCCACCCTTAACCCCATCAGACTCACCCTCATGCCCGGAGCTCTGGAGGTGCTCAGTCAGGTCGCAGCCAAAAGCACTGCCACTGCCTTTGCCTTTGCTCTTCTGCTTTGCAGCTTTGTTCTTCATGAGGGATCCGTGAAGGTCTTTACAAGAACAGCAGCAGCATCAGTTGGAAGTTCTGGAACATGGGAAAGGGGTCCAAAAATCTCAATGCTTGCCAGTGGTCAGCTAAGCCAGCTCATGACATGCCAGAGACGAGCTGGGGAAAAATCCTCCATCCTCAAAACCGGCCAGCAAAGCAGCCAGCGGTCCCTCTGTGTCCATCTACCAACCTATGGGCACATGCAGCCGCTCAGCTTCCTGCCTCTTCCCCTTCACTCGCTTCTCTCTCTCCTCTCCATGTCACCTCAGGAAGTGCAGGAAGTGAGGCTGAGGGCTGCTCCCTCCTGTTTATCGGCCGCTGCCCGGCTGTTAGTGGATAGTTGGCTGGTGGGGGGGTGGTGGCTGGAGCCTGCCTTGTGTGTGCAGGAAGTGACTCTCAGCCAGACCTGCTGGTCTGCAGCCGCCCCATTTCCTGTGGCTGGGAAAAGGGGGGGTAGTTGGGGAAGGGCCTCTCAACGTATGGTTCTCGTTAGCGACTCTCTGGCGGGCTCTTCTCTCAAAGCCACACCGACTAAAGGCTTTGGGGGTGGGGGGTGCATTCTCGGAAATCTCTGAAACATCAGAAGTTGTGTTTGGTAGAAATCAATAACAGCTTTGTTTACAGGGAGGACAATGCTCACATTAATTCTAGGAGCCACGTTTCGGGGGCGTCGCCTCAGCAGGGTCCCTCAACTCTACTCTGTCCTGCTTACTGTACCCCATCAGAAGGGGAAGATGTTTACAGAGGGGCTGTGCTTCTTCTGCCGGACAGGTTCTTAGCAGTTCAATGCCAAATACCAACTGTGTTAAAAGGCCCAGAAGTAAAAGAGAGAAGTTGTAAGAAAAAGAGACTTGCCAGAGCAAAAGGAAAAAGAGCACTTGGAAAGAGAAGACACTTAGTTGGGTCAATAGCTAAGGCTACGGTAAATTGAAATGCTGTGTCACACATGTTAGAATCAATGAACAGTCAGAGAGTTGCTGTTTGGTAGTAGGGTGAGAAGTCACTCCGAGAATACTTTGCTGATGCCTAACCTCAGAGTAATATGATAGCCCAAGGTCAAGTTGTGTGGAAGCTGCACGAAAAAAAAAAAGATGCACTTGAACAGTTCAGTCCATGTTTGTTCTGTTTTAAACATTATACTAATATTCATAAGAACAATAGCACAGATGAAATGCGAAGAAGATCAGAAAATGCTACGTTAAACAATCCTTATTTTATTTAATCCCATTATCAGGGCAAACTAACTGAAAGTGTATGCAAAGAAGAGAAAAGTCCCATCAAAGATAAAGTAGACTATACACTCAGCAACCATCTGCTAGTTAACATACAGTGCCAATAAAAACTATTCACCCTTTTGGAAGTTTTCACATTTTTTGTTATACAACATTGAATCACAGAGGATTCAATTAGGCTTCTTTGATATTGATCAACATGAAAGACTCTTTAATGTGACAATGAAAACAAAGCTCAATAAATGATCACATACAGTAAGTATTCACCCATTTAAGCCAGTACTTAGTAGATGCACCTTTTGCATCCATGACAGTCTTTTGTCTATTTACACAGGTACTGTATGTATCAGCTTTGCACTTCTGGACACTGCAGTTTTCCACAATTTTTCTTTGAAAAACTGTTCAAGCTCTGTCAGGTTGCATTGACATCATAAATGAATTGCCCCTTTCAAGTCCAGACACAAATTTTCAGATGATGAGATCTGGACACTGACTCAGCTACTCCAGGACATTAACCTTGTTGTTTTGAAGACTTTCCTGTATAGATTTTGCTTCATGCTGGGGTCATTGTCTCGCTGGAATTCTCCCAAAGTGTAGGTTACCTGCAGAATTCCATGTTTTTTGCTTCATTCATTTTACCCTCTACCCTCTCAAGCCTTCCAAGGCCTGCTGCAAAGATGTAGTAACACAGCATGATGCTGCAACCACCATGTTTCACAGTGTGAATGGTGTGTTTCTGATAATGTGCAATGTTTGAATTTCACCAGTTTAGTCTGACAACCAAATAGCTCAATTTGGGTTTCATCAGATCACAGAACCTTCTGCTAGGTGACTTCCCATGTGCCTTCCGCTGAGATGTCAGGTGTGTGTTTTTTTAAGAGTTGCTTTCTCTTTTCCACTTCCCCATACTGCCACAACTAATGAAATTCCCCTGGCAACAGTTGTAGCAACAGTCTGCCCAGTCACCACCACTGTAGCTTGTAACTCCTTCAGAGTTCTCCTAGGTTTCTTAGTGGCCTCCCTCCCATCCTCTTCTTACAGGATTACTCAGTTTTTGCAGATTTACAGCTGTGCCATACTTTTTCCATTTCTTATTGACTGAATTAAGTGGACTCTGAGGAATATTCAGTGACTTGTATATCTTCTTGTATTCATCCCCTGACTTGAGCTTTTCACCGAGTTGCTCGGAGTGTTCTTTTTTTTTTTTTTTTGGTCTCAATTGAACTGATTATGTAATGTATAAATCCAATTTGCTGCAGCAGTTATCACTAAGGCGTGTCATATTAAAGGGATTGAATACTTCTGTTAGTAATTATTTTATGTTTTTATGATTGTAATTAATTTAGCAGAGATCTGTTTTCACTTTGACATTAAAGCGTCTTTTTCTGTTGATCATCATCAAAAAGGCAAACTAAATCCACTGATATTCAATGTTGTATAACAATAAACTGTAAAAGCTTGCAAGGTAGTGACTACTTTACTATAGCCTGCTTCTCTGAACAGTCGTGTGGCTGCAACTCAGTCTGTATTGTATGCAGCCTTTGTCAACAGGTTTGTTTGTTTCACTAAGCATTACAATGGGCAAGATATGTGATCTAAGCAACATCGGCTGCCCTCATTGGATTTTAGCAGTTCAACTGTGACCTCAGAGGGATCCTGTGGCAGCAGGTTTTCATTCTAACCCCTTTTCGTAATTAGTGACCAGGTTTTGTTGATAATTAACTTCTTTTCCCATTATTTTAATTCAATTGACCCCTTGTTTCTTTTTTTCTTAATTAGCAGCCAAACAATTGTGTGATACAAAATAGATAGATAGATAGATAGATAGATAGATAGATAGATAGATAGATAGATAGATAGATAGATAGATAGATAGATAGATAGATAGATAGATAGATAGATACTTTATTAATCCCGATGGGAAATTCACATTCACAAAATGAGCCAACACAGGAATAGCTAACCTGTGTCTGAAAATAAAGAAAGGTGAAGGTTTCAGTAAGGTTGATCTGTTGAAGTAAACAAAAAAATTTGACGTTGCTTTTAGAAAAAAGGAAAATTGATTGGTCAAAGTGAAATTGGTTGGAGTTTGAAACCCTGACTTAGCCGCTCATCTGTTGGCTCACTTCACCTTCATTTTTGTTTGGCTCCCACTTTGGGGAAAAGATTCAGAGGACTTAAAAACATAGGAATTAAAATGAAAAGAAAAGAAGCCAATTAACAGCAGAAATTGGTTATTGATTAACAAAGTGGTAGTAGGTAAAACCTGCAGCCTTTGGACAGCCCTGTTATAGAGAATGGTTTGATAAACAAGAAAAAACAAGCTGCTGTGGGAGAAAGCACCTTGCTAATGAAGGAGGTGAGAGGAGAATGACTAGACTCATTCAGGTT
This sequence comes from Erpetoichthys calabaricus, assembly GCF_900747795.2. Lineage (NCBI taxonomy): Eukaryota > Metazoa > Chordata > Cladistia > Polypteriformes > Polypteridae > Erpetoichthys > Erpetoichthys calabaricus. The sequence goes on from NC_041397.2 coordinate 242,794,016, forward strand.
AACTGAATGGCCACTGTGACTAGTAGGAGGCATTGCAGCACCCTAAACCCCAAGCACAACTGTCCCAGGTTCAGATCAGTGGTTTATTATAAAATATTACCGTTATTATTTTTCTCTTCTTCTTTCTCTCTTCTCCTCCACATCTCTTAAGCGAACTTTGTCCTTCTTCCACCCAACTCCAACTCAACTGGATGATGTTGAGCATCTTCTTTTATGCAAGACTCAGGAGTACTTACAGTGCTAGGGCACAGGCTCATGGAAGCACTTCCGGGTCAATCAGGAGTCTCAAAAGTAGGTATTGTAAATCAGCGCCCCCTTGTGCCCCCCATGGAAGCCAACAGGGCTGCCTCACAGGACTACAGGTTCCAGCATGCCCTGTGGGTGTCCATGTAGGGATCCTAACACAAGGAAGCTGCCTCCTAGCATGTTGTGTAGAAAATATTTATCAGTGTGTATCTCCCCCAGTCCTTCCATTGTACTGGCCTCCCGGCCAGGTAAGGATCTTTGTACAATCCCGGTCAGGATGCCAGTCGATGTGTGCCATCCATTACACTACAAGTACTCAAATAACATCTGTTAACAACAGTTTGTGCACAGAAGGGTATCTCTTTATAAACTACTCATCAGACTTTGAAGTACATGGACTACTGCAGCAAAAGACTATATAGGCAACTGAAGAATGGGAAAATTAGAAAATTTTTGACACATCTCAATTTCAGAATTCAGAATTTGCAACAACATGAACCATCTGGCTTGTGTGAAGAGTCAGGTAAATATTGTTATTATAATGGTGTTTCTGACTCCCTTAATACCAACCAATTGTCATTTGAATGCCACAGAATACCTAAACATTGTGCCTGATCACATGCATTTTCTTACTGCTAACTTTTGTGAATGGGTATTTCCATCAGAATAATGCACCACGTTACAAAGCACACATCAACTTACACACTTCTGCAAACATGACAGTGACTTCAGTTTACTGCAATGGCCTGCACGGTCCCCAGAAACCTTTGGGTTAAGGTGGAATGGGAAATTTACATGATAAAAATGTGGATTTAACATCCGTAGGAATTGTGTCAAGTCAAGTCGGGGAGCATGCACAATAACAGTGCATTGCCACACCCACTACACAATGAAACAACTCGGGATCGTGGTTGGCAAGCCCCCCAGGCAGACGTGCTCCAGTCCCACCCTCCGGAAATGACCCTTTATCTGCCGCAGCCAGGTGTTACATGGGCAACCCCTTGGCCTGGTCCAGCCACTCAGGTCCCCGACAATGAGGATCTTACGAGCCGGATCACCCTCGGGGAAACGCGCCACATGGCCGTAGTGCCGTAACTGACGCGCCCTCACAATACAGGTAATGTGCCTCATTCAGGACTCCATGAGCAACCGTTCACTTGACACAAAGTCAAACCAACGGTACCCAAGGATTTCCAGGAGAGACACAGTACCAAAGGAGTCCTGTCTTCATCTCAGGTCACTGGATAGCGTCAGTGTCTCGCAACCATATAGCAAGACAGGAAGCACCAGAACTCTAAAGACCTGGACCTTCGTCCTTTTGCATAGATATCGGGAGTGCCACACACCCCTTTCCAACGACCTCATGACCCCCCATGCTCTCCCAATCCATCTACTGACTTCATAGAAAGAGTCACCAGAGACATGAATGTCACTGCCAAAGTAAGTAAACCTCTCAACAAGGTCGACACTCTCTCCACAAACAGACCCACTGCTAATGGTTGTGCCCAAAAGGTCATTAAAAGCCTGAATCTTGGTTTTTACCAAGGACACTCGCAAGCCCAGACACTCAGACTCCTCGCTCAGTCTCTTGAGTGCTCTGATCAGAGCCTCCCTTGACTCCACGAGAGAAGCAGATGTACAAGCACAAGTAGCATGTATCCATATGTATGGTTAAAACTTTAGAAAAGTATTATAGCCTACTTTAGGAAACAGTGAGATCAAGAAGAAGCACTACTGAAGGAGATCAAGGATTAGCACTAAGGAGGACATTATTCCAAGTGTGGACCAAAACTGGTTTATCTTTGGAATAATCCTCACTAGAAAGATTCAAGGAGAAGGGTGTCACTTAAGTGTTAACTCAAAACATTCAAAACAGTCTCACATTTAAAAAATAAAATGCTGCTCACATCATCATATCACACCTCATTCTAATCTCAAATGGGGTAAAAGAGTTGTCACATATACACGCCTTGGGATCACCTTGAAGGATTAGCTGAGGTAATGAGAGGGGACACTAATGCTTACAGCCTGTTCTCCTTCTCCCACAGCTCTGTGGAACCACCCTGTGGAACCACCCAGTGAGGATGGCTATCACCACCTGGGACTTCCAGAGCAAATCCTACATCTTATGGACTGGGCACTATAAAGAAGGACAGCCAACCAGAAGGTGTCCTTTAGACTTGAAGTTCAACAGTGATGGAGCTCCAGTTTGCTTTTTCTATATTCTCAGTTAGAGCACTGCTTTGACTACTGTTTTTGTTGTGCCCTTGAGCAACCATTATTTTCTTTTACTTTGTACAATTAAATGGGGATTCACAAGGTTGTAGCCCCAACATTCTCTAGAGTGGTTTGTGTAGTCTGTCACATGATTACAGGGTTCAAAACTAAATGGATGGACGAATTGCCAACAATCAGAAGTATTTCAGAATTAAATGAAATGAGAAGTCAAGCAAAATGACACATTTTATTGGTTAACTAAAAAGATTACAATATGCAAGCTTTTGAGGCAACTCAGGCACCTTCTTCATGAAAGATGGGGCCTGAGTTGCCTCGAAAGCTTGAATATTGAAATCTTTTTAGTTAGCCAATAAAAGGTGCCATTTTGCTTGACTTCTCACTACATTCATAATGGCTAACATGGTACAACACCTAGTACTACAGAATTAAATGAGAGATGTAAAAAGGAATAACAAAATCAGATGCATTTGCTTGTTCATGAATTAATGAAATGAGAGCAGCTATCTAAAAAAAACATAACTTCACAACTTGACTCTTATCTTGAAAAAACACATTTTTTATTAGAAACTTCTATTTTCACAATGTTGTAGCATGGCCTTAAATGGTGTTGTAACTGGTATTTTAATTTGTATGCAGACATGTTCAAGAGATTTAACTGTTATTAGACCAAACTGGTAGAAGTCAGAGAAGAAATGGTCACACTAGTCCAGGCAAATAAAAAGAACACAAATACTCAAATCAGAGCTCTATTAAACAATGGTTTTCAGATAGGCATCTGTGAATTCATTATGTATCAGACCTTGAAGCAGAAAGGCTACAGCAGCACAAGTACATCGACTTCACTCCTTTTAGGTAAGAACATGAAGATAAGGCTACAGTTGGCACTATACATTAAATGCATAAATTTGACCTGGTCTGGCAAATCTCAGTTTTTTAGGCCATATGGATAGCTGTACTCAGGTCTTTCATTTGTATCAAAGTGAATGTATGCTCCTTTCTTTGGGTACCTTGCAACTGAATGACACTCACTTGGTAATGAGATGTCTGTAAAGAAAACAATTCCTACACCATTACATTACCACCATCAGCCTGAACAATCAACAGGAAGCAAGAAAGTTTCAGTGATGCATGATTCTGACCCATCTTTCTGCCTATTGCCACATAAATCAGTATTTTTTAGACCAGGTGAAATTATTCCATCATTCAATATGTAGTTTTAGTGGTAATGTGCCCACTATATCTTCATCTATGTGTACCTTAAACTCTTAGTTGTTTTGAGTCCTACCTTTTTGGGCAGATCCTACCATGTGACTTGGCATGAAGAGACATCAAGGGTGCATTAGGTGAGCACAGGGGTGCCCCAAAGATTGATGTTGGGCCCTCACCTTTTCCCTCTATTTACACTTTGTCTAGGTTCTATCATCTAGCCCTATGGCTTCTCCTATCAATGCTAAGCTAATGATATGCAGCTATACCTATCATTCCCTCCAGAGGACCACATGGTATCAGCTAGAATCTCTGCATGTTTCACTGATATTGGCATCCTGGAAGAAGGAACACCATATCCAGCTCAACATACCAAAAACAGACCTTCTTGTTATCCCAGCTCATTTGTCTATTCAGCACCCTATCTCCATTTAGCTTGGTTTATTATCACTAATACCCGTCAGGTCGGTATGCAACCTTGGAGTGGTGATTGATGACTAGCTGTCAATCAAGGACCATATTGCTACGGCCTCTCAGTATTACAGATTCACTCTGTACAAAATCTGCAAGATCAGACCATACCTGACAGAATATACAGCACAACTCTTGGTCTAGGCTCTGGTTTTGTCACAGCTGGAATACTGCAATTCTCTGCTGGCAGGAGCACCAGCATATATCACTAAGCTGCTTTAGATGATTCAAAATGATGTGGCATGTCTGGTGTTCAACCAGCAAAGGTTGGCACATGCCACTCCTCTCTTCATATCACTACTAGCTACCTGTAGAAGCACGTATTAAGTCCAGATCCTTTTTGCTTGTCTACAGAGTGGTCAGTGGGTCTGCATCTATACATATGGACCCACTTGTGAGGTCCTATGCTCTTTCTCAACCACTCAGGTCTGCTGATGTATGATGTCTGGTGATGCCACCTGTGTGGTATCAAATTTCAATTGAGACTCTTTTCATGTGCAGCTCGTGGCTGGTGGAATGAGCTGCACACCTCCATTCAAAACTCTCTCTCAATGCGTTCAAGTGGTGTTTGAAGACTGTTATTTGGTGAATTTCTATCTGACATTTTTCTGTAAATCTGGGACTTGTAACTCACTCTTCACTCGTGATGGTCAATTTTGTACCCTTGTCCTATTACACTTGTCCCCAAGCAGTAGTCTCCAGACTGATTATACTCAATTATCTTGACCTCTTTTGTAAGTTACTTTGGATAAAAGCATCTGCTAAGCAAATAAATGTAAAATGTAAATGTAATTGACTGACAGGAATGGACCTCGGGATAGTCTTCTGCTGTAGTGCTGTACTTCTGTACATCACTATTGTAAAGAGATGTCATTTGTGTATTTGTGGCCTTTTAATTAAGTTAAATAAGTCTACCCATTCTCCTCTGACCCCTCTCATTGATAAGGTCTTTTTGTCCTCATAAGTGTGACTCATTGGATTTTCTTTTGTTTTAACCTCATGTTAATGTCAGGGGAGCAGCCTAATATGGTTTAGCCCCCAGTTTATCTTATCAAATGTATTAATGCCTGCCCTGTACAACATATGAGATCTGACATGATCAGACTTCACTGAGTAAACCTACTGGATACTAAAATGTGACAGAATCAGAATTTCCTGCATAAAGCTACATGGCCCTGAAATAATACAGAATCAGACAGTATGTGAATAAAGTTCTGAGTCAGAAAGTTGGAGCACCCCAACTTACAAGACTAGACACAAATATAAAACAGTAGAATATTGAAACATATCTGATTCCCCAGATTAAAGACATGGTATACTGAGATCTTTCAGGAAAAGACTAGAGCGATATGACCAAAAAAATATAAAGATTTGACAGGACTGGTTCAGTCTAAATGATACAAAGAACTGACAGAATCAATCAACACTGAATAAACATACGAAGATCTGGCAGGATCAAACCCCTTTGAATTAACTAAGCAAATACTAAAATACAATCGAATTTAACTACTCAGAATAAATCTACAGGACATAGGTGTGCTCAGATTTGGTCTTGGAGAGCTGTGGTGGCTCCAGTTTTTTGTTTCAATGTCATGTCATTTTTAACCCATTTAATCCAGACCAGGGTTTCAGAAGCTTATCCCAGCTAGCACATGGCGCAAGGCAGGAACAAACCCTGACAGGGTGTCAGTCCACTGCAGGCCAAACGTATATACGCTACGGCCAATTTAACGTCACCAATTCACCTGTTCTGCATGTCTTTGAACAGGGTGGAGAAACAGCAGTACCCAGAGGAAACCCACACAGACACAGGGAAAGCATACAAACTTCACACCTGGAGGACCCGGGACACAAACCCTTATCTCCTTACTGCAAGGCAGCCCCTGCACCGCTGTTTATGTTTTAATGTAATGTGTAAATTCTTTATTGATAATGGAACTTGTTAATTTTTTGGTTGGTTAGCATTTTCATTCTGCCACATCAGGTCATTCTTTATATTTCCTAGACCTATCATTAATTAGAATATCACCAAAATGATTTGTGAACTGGACCAGATTAGAAATTCCAGGTCAATCACCTTTTTTCTCTTCCATTTCCAAATATTTTATTCATGATGACCACCCAAATGTAAATGGAACCATGTTAGGTACTGAACTGTGGGTTCCTTTGCTATTTGTATCTCATTGTCAATTGGCAGCTGGATAAGGAAACGAGAAGCAATTAAAAGCAAAGAATACGGCTATTAAAGATTAAAAGAAGTAATTGAGGGCTCTGAATCACAACAAGTGAGTTAATGAAAACAAAACAATAAAAAGTTACTTGAGTATGATTGCTTCCACAGCAATAATTACTTTTTAATTAAGAAACTGGCATGAAACCAAAACTTGCAGTCACTATGGCCCTCCAGGACCAAAACTTGAGGATTCCTTGCTTAATAAACTAAGCAACCATTACATTCCACTGAACAAAACAACATGTCACGATTTGATTTAATTTTGAGTTGTTTTTTTTTTTTTTTATTTACATGTTCCTGTTTGTTCTTGTCATGTTTCAGATTTCCTTTGGGGTTTTTTTAAGGTGCTGATTTAAATTTTTACTATCAATATTTACTTTTCACATTGTTTTTACAGAGATAATTTATTTTTGCATCTTCCCACAATGTCATCTGTTTCCTCTGGACGCCACCGTTTTGTCCTTTTCTTAGCAGTTGCTACCATGTTAGTATGTCAGGAGCACTGGGAGTGCTGGGAATGTGTGATGGTATAAAGGTCAGCATCATGAACATTCTAAAAGTACAAGACAGAAGAATTTCAAGGAGTGGGGTTTAAGTAATTCTTTGGTTTACAAATCATAGTTTCTGAATGATGACTACAGGTTTTGATGAATGTTTAGGGTTTGATTGTAGGTATTATTGTTTTCACTGTTTTCAATTTTGGTTAGAATCCTTGATTAACATTTATCTCTTGGTTGCTTTTTTGCTCTTGATTCCTTGTCAGGACACTGTCAAGTTGGATGCACAGTAGTGAAATGGTAACATCTTGAGATCTAAAAGGATCAGACTCAACCGATTAAAACCTCAAGAAATCTAACAGCATCACATTTCACTGAATAAGGATGGCCCAATCAGATTCAATCTAATAAAACAACATCATGTTAAAATGAGACACAATAAGTTTCTGTTGAGTAAGGCTTTATTGGGGTCTTACAGAATCATGCTCCAAGAAATGTCAAGTTTCCTGTTGTTTAAGTAGTAGTAGCAGTAGTAACAGAAATGCCATGTATAAATAGTACAAAGAAAATCTTACTTACATGTTGAGCAAAACAAGTAAAGCGTCACTACTCTCTGCTACCATGATAAATAAGGATGCATTATATACTTTACATTTTATTTATTAGAAAACACAATTCAGCTGACCTGATGTACTCCTTACCCATGTTTCCATATTGCATACTGTTATGTTTCAGCCAGTATTCAAATTCAATTTTTATTTTTGTTCAGGTTTGATTTCTTTTGCTTATGCTCATAATGCTATTTGTTGTTATTATTTGCATTATTCTGTGTTTTTTTTATTAGTTTTGTGTATTGCTTTATTTCTATGCATTGAGTTTAATGGCTCAGGTGAAGGTAATTCTCCATCAATCTAGTGGGTGTCACTGTATGATAACATTCCCTCTTTTCCTTCCTCTGCAGACAGGAAGACTGTCGGCTCTCCTCCGCCAACGTCACTTCCAGTGTCCATCTACTCGGACCTGACTTTTCCTGCCCAGCTGTCATATGACCACAATCACAGGCAATCTCAATAAGTGCTCATGTCTGAGAAGACTGTTTTGCATATTTTCAGAAGTTTATTTTTGAATGAATGCATTTAATTATACAGGGTTTGACTGAGGGTTCCCCAAAACACTGACTGCCTCTGTCTTTAGTTCTTATAATTTCTATGCTTGTTTTACCGTGTTCCTTGTATTTTGTGTGTGGTTCCACAAGAGGCGGGGACACCTCTCTATCACCACCAAGGGACTGCCCTCAGCCCTATAAAGATGGAGAAAATAAACAGTTCCTTGCAGTACATTCTGTCCTACAAATTATCACCTTGTGTTTTTACCATACATGGTGATGTTCATATCAACTAAACAACTCCATTCTGGTCTTTTCTCTCTTATGGACATTGTTCTGAAATTTTTATAGTTCATTCACATACTCATGTTTCCTTTTTCCCTTTGGAGAAAATAGGCTTTATCCTGGCTTGTCTTCCATGTTCGCCATTCTTATCTTATCTGTTTCTGATTGTAGTTATGAACTGCTATCATTTTGAAACCTGTAGATACTATGATGTAGCTTTTTAAGTTCTTTGCAGTTCTTCACAACATTACACAGTCTGATCTTTATGAGAATTTTCTGGTATTGAAACAGAACAGCACACAAAATAGAAAAATGGTGCAAGGTCTCTAACAAACCTACAAGCTCTGCCAGGGCCTCCCCGGCCTGCATAGAATAGACCTCACCTTAGGTAGCTTGATCACTCAACTACACATGCAGGCTTCAGGCCTGTCCATGCCCCAAAAATGAGAAACGGACCTTAAAAGTTCTAATTACTTTAAATTCCCCAACATATATTAAAATACCTCTCATGGAAAAGGAACATTTTTTTGACTTGAGAAATAATTGCACAAAGAATCTTTATTAAAGAAGTTTTTTTTTTCACGTAAACACAAGAAGAATAAAATTGGCAAAAAGGGCAAAATAAAGCAAACCAAGAAAAATCCAAGACAAACAAGTCCCAAAATAAAATCCAAAATTAATACCACAAAACAGAAGCAAAAATCCACAATCCAAAAAAACAATACTCATGACAGGACAGCACTGTCCAAAAATTAATGAACCACTGAAGGATCTATTCCCAACTTCAGAATATAAATTCAAAGACTTATTTCAAGCAAGGATCAAATACCAAAATAACAAAAAAAGAGTCAAATGTAATTGCCAGTAAGATTATCCAGTCTTGGATAGTTTGAATTTTACAAGGAGCAAACTTTATACCGTTGCCCTTGATGACATCATCAACACATACTCCTGATGCATGATAGGAGCATTAACAAGGTAACAGGTGACGAAAAGCTCTCAAAACAAGATGGCATTGAAAATAACGCTATTAAATTAACAGCCATTAAATATATGCTCCAAACAAAAGCAAATGTAAAAATGGATAATATGGATAAGTAAACCCCAGAAATGATGTAAATATGTTTTTTAATGTGTAAGGAAAACTCCAGGAAAATTAATAAAAAATTGTAATCACAACAAAATAATAGAGAATTTCAATAGGCAAATAAAAAATAAAAATGTAAAACGGACAAAGATCGAGCTATCTACTTTTCAGAAACAGCCTCCCCAAACTGACAGAAGGAAATACTTTTCTGAGATCATTACAGCTGGTTTTATCATTGGTATGGAGTTACCGCAAACCTGAATACTCCATACCTGCTAACACTCTGTTTTTCTATAGAGGTAGTAGAACTTCACAACCAATTCATCAAGTATGCTTGATAGTTGTACCAGGATCTCACTACCTTTTGCAACTGATATGGAAGCTGTAAGGGGGTACTAACATTTTCACACTTGACTTGTGCCTTTTGGCTATTTTATTTAATAAATAATGAACTAGCTGTTTGTCACCTGATATTAGATTTATCTAATTTTAACATTTGCAAATGGGCTACCATATTGCTAGTTATATTGTGATATCGTAAATAGTACTGTACTTTCTTTTCATATTATTCTAATAGATTTCTTAGAACCAAAGTCTTTAGAAGTAAACCTTCAATATGCTGATTAATGAGGATCACACCCAAGGTCACGAATATTGTACATGATAGCATTACAATATTCTGTAATAAAGAAACATGAAACTGAGAAATGACAAAATTAATCTCTAAAGGGGACAAGTCTGCAAGGTGTCTATGTTGAGTTTCATAAATGCAACATTAAAATGGGAAGTTCCAAGTGTAATTATATTACAAAGTAAATTAAGGAACAGGATATTGCAGAACATGTCTGAAATCCACGATTTTTAAAAATTGGTAGCCCACAGCATGGTTAGACTTTGATAAAACAAATGCAGGATTCCGGAATGTGATGTACAGGCTGGCCTTTTTTTTGTTAATTGCATGTTTTTTTTTCTTCTTTTATTGTAAAGCGCTTTGGCCACAGCATTCCTATGTTGTTTTAAATGTGCTATATAAATAAATTGGCATTGACAATGACATCTCATATTATGGTGCAAGATGGGCCCTGACAGCACACATCATCACAGTAACAGCTGATCAAAATGGTGATGCTTGTGATATCTTTAGCTATTGACTTGATACTGTTAACATAAACAAAAATGATAAAAGATGGCAAAAATGCTACAAAATTCTCTTAAACCTTGATAGTGAGGACAATGGACAAGGAGAGTGTGAAATATTTGCAGTAGCACTTGCATATTAAAGGCACTTTAATAGCTAAACGCTCTTTGTACTATTGGCACACACAGAACAACTAAGGTGTTCTGAGAGCCTCTGTATTCGTCTTATCTGTTGCTGTTCAGCTTTCCAGACACTTTAGTGCAGCAACTCCCAGTTCACGTGAGATACTTAAAGGATTTCCAGCTAAAATAACAATTGTTAGGCTGCCCACCCCACCAATCCTCTTTGTGTGCTTTTGAAGTCTGCATGTTGCACTCCATGACTATCAAACATGATAGCTTGTGTAAACAGTGACGTGTGTAACTGTATGTCTTTATATATTGCACATGTTAATAAATGTAGAAAAATACAGGACTGAATTCACATTTGTCTCTTTTTAAATCCATTTTATTGTGGCTGCCAATGCATGTATAATCACAGTTATGCACATACTGTAAACACTCACAGGTGGCGCAGTGGTAGTGCTGCTGCTTTGCAGTAAGGAGACTGTGGAAGATTGTGGGTTCGCTTCCCAATTCCTCCCTGTGTGGATAGCGCTTTGAGTACTGAGAAAAGCGCTATATAAATGTAATGAATTATTATTATTTATTACTACCTGCAGGTTTCAGCTTGCAGAATACAATGTGTGTTTATAACCAAACTTGTGTTAATTGTCTAAGAGAATTTGCATATGAATATATGCATTTCTACACAAGTGCTTGCATCTCTGTAAGTGTACACAATAGTGTGTACAGTACAGCTGCAAGCATATTTGTACATGAAAATTATTTACTTGTGTAATCATTCAAAGCTAACACACATGTAAGAATCCATATTTTTGCAATACCATCTAAACATGTGTCTGTAAATGTCACCAGTGCAGCTGCATAAAGGTATATGTGCGCATTTGTCTGTGCATCATTTTGCAAAAATCACATCCACAATAAAATTCTTCAGTGGTAAAAGAACGTTCTGTCCGAAACATTCAAAAAGTGGGCAAGTTACACATGCAGTCAAGACTGAGACACATTTAAAACCTTCCAGCTGATAAGCTGAGCTGTGGGACGCTTTCCAGAAAAGTTATTTTTAGGAAGGACCCCTCCCTTCCAGGCTGCCCGCATTGTTTCTCTGGTATCTGCTTTTCCTCCCTGTTATTGTATTCATAATGAGCAATGTGGACACTGCTGGGCTGCCCGGCGCCACTCCTGACACACAGAAACAGTCTTGGCTTATGGTCCGAGATCCTGATAAGGCAGGTGTGGGGATGGTGAGGTAAGGGGACTGGGGCTGTATTACCAGCTAGGGTTGATCAGAGTGACTTTTAAATCCTCCTGAGTGCTTTCATACTTTTGTAAGGGAAATTTTATGAAAAATAAACAGGTTCATTGACAGGTTCGGGGAAAAACAGATTTGTGGAGTACAGGTTATATGGAATTAATCATGGCAATCTTGGTTGCTGTGTTTTAGAGTTATATGACTGAACAGGAGACACAATGGTATGGTTTGTTCACAATGTTGGTGGAAGTAGTGAGATCACGGAACAAGCTGGACAAGATAACATACATGTACAATAGTAAGTTGTAGACCAGTAGTGGCCAACTCTGATCCTGGAGAGCCACAGTGGCTACACAGTCTCATTCTATTTTCTTTATTAGTGACTAGTTTTTACTATTAATTAGCTTAATTTATTTGCTATTTAAGACTCAGGTTCTTTAAATCAGGACTAAGCAAAGTAATTCCTGGTGGGCTGCAGTGGCTTCAGGTTTTTGTTCCAACATATTCCTTCATGAGAAATCATTCATTGCTGAAGAAGCACTTATTGCTCAAGTGACATTGTTCTGCTTCATTTTAATTGTCTCTCTCTTTAAGACTTTGAACCCTTAATTGCTTATTTTAGTCTTAAACAGCTATATGCATTGTTTTAACTTCTCCTTATTAGCAGTAACATGCAAATGACCAAACAAAGGAACCAGCAGTTCTACATGTAGCTTGTCTTCATTTCCACCCGTTGTGTATTCATTATTCACTATTTGTTAAATTAAGTAGGAAACTGAAGAGAAAGTGATGAACTGAAAATTACTCAGCTATTTTAGGCTTCACATCACTTGGATAAAAAACAAATCTATGATTTAAGAATGAACTGACATAGTAGAGTTAAAACACTAACAAGCCATAAAAGTATATAAGTCTGTTATTGGTGAGGATTAGTTTCTAATTAAGCAACAGGGTTGGAACATAAACCTGCAGCCACTGTGGCTCTCCAGGGTCGGATTTGGCCACTCTTTGTATAGACTGTATGAAATTTCTCATCTCATCTAGAAGGATAGTTTCAGATATTACAGAGAAAAGTGGAATGTAGTGGACAATTTATGACATATAAGCTGGGCTTTTTACTGGACAAAAGTATTGTTTTTTTTTTAACCCTTTAAGCTGATGGCAATTCTATAAAATGACAAAAGCTCCAAAGACCTGTCACTTGAACCTTTATTTTCATCTTACCTAATCTTCTGAAACTGCTTTTCCTGGCGAGAGTCACTGTGCTCTTTACTCATGTATTGATTAAAGGATGCAAACATGAAGTATTTTGAAAAAGACCAGTATCTCTGTGGTGTATTGATTGTGGCTGTGGGACTTGATACCAAAACATTTTTCTAAGATTAAATCCCATCACTGGTTCATTATTTGGGGAAAAAAATAAACTATCCCTCTACAGTGCTGTACTGCAAGTGTGGTATCAGGTTAACTAACCATAAAATAAACTCCCCTCACAGCATCTCACAACTTCACTCTCTGAAACTCTTTCCCCAGTGTCTTCAAAAATTGAAATCTCATTTGAAGAGCCACCTCCTATGCATTGCACTCCGAAACTTACAATGCTAACACTCTGACGCATTTTCACTTACCATTTCTCTCCCTTATTATTTTGATGTTTTTACTCCTATTTCTTACTTTCTATTAAATACCTTGCTTCATTTATGTGCCATAATGTGATTTTTCTAATAAAGTTTTATGTTACACATCAAAGTATAAAAGGTGTTATATGCAATAAAAATGGATTGTTATTGTTGAACACCAATACTACAAATACTAGTATTATATCCCAGCAACTCCAGCTCTCAGGTCCAGAAAGGATTACAAAATGATGTTGTTTATTATATAAAACCTATAAGGTTGCAAATGTGGACACCTAGTGGCAAACCTTATGTGTTTTATGTCATGAGAAAGTTGACTGTCTCGGTGACCAAATGATTTTTTATTTATAAGCATTGAAAAAGAGATCACAGAAAGTCTAAATCATCACTGATGGCTGAAAGGCAATGATAATCACTTTACATTTACATTAAATATATAATTTAAATAGAAGGAATTTAAAAGGATAACAAAGAACTAGCAGCCAATATGTTTTCCAGTGGCTTTCCAAGTATTGAACTGTCTAACACTACAAGTCTAACCTATTGTTTCTCTCAGAAAATATTCAATATAATTACCAATTTACCCTAAAAGAAAGAAAAACTCCTAGGTGTATATAGATCTGAAAAGGTAAGTTTCAATAAACACAGAGAGATCTGACAGGATCAGGGTTCAAAAAGGCAATGGTAATATGTCTAAGAAGAACAGATTGTGAGGGGGTAATGTTTTGAAGGACAGAAGTACCCAGCATGATTACATTCTGTAGAGGGTAATGTACATGGGTTGACTGACCCACCTGCCGGAACAGAAGATCATACCTTTCCAGGGCAGAAATACACCATGCTGGAGGGAGCAATAAGATGGATGGGTGCCCTAGGAAGGTAAAAAGGACAAAAGTAGATGAGCTCCCCAATAGACTAGGTGGTGCTGCTTCACTGGTATGCCCCAATGTGCAGGTTTATGGGAGCTATAGTCCAGTTGGGTGCTGTGGGGCCACCGGAGGTGCTGCCAGGAGAGTCCTCCCGTACTTTATCACTGGTCCGCTGTGGTAGAAATCGACATCTTAATTAATAAAAGGAACATATCCTCTATCAGGACAAGTTTGATAAAACCTTTTTTGAGTCAATAATAAGGCAGCAGAAAAATGATCCATTGCATCATTTATTATTCTTGCAGCATCAGGCTGAAGAGGGAGCATCTATCACGGCAGTCTGTTACAGCATGGTCAGAATGATCAAAAATACAGTTAGAGGGTTATATTTATAGACAATTAATGCTTGCAAATCATACTGTTTGGTTAAAAGATATGAGGTGCTTTAGCATAGAGCACAACCAGTATAAAATAAAAGTCGTTCTCCATTATATCCTTATTCTTCAATCTATCTCTTGAATTCAGATCTTATTAAGTTATGAAAGCTATATACGTGCCAATGAGCAAGTCTTACTAGTTGCATGAAAGAACATTATATAAGCCAGTTTCTTGAACCATCCCCCTGGAACATTCTACTTGTTTACTTGACCATTTCAGAAGTCTCTTAATAACATTTCAGACAAACGCTTATATATTTCATTGTGCACTGCAAACCAAAATACTTAACTATTGCTACCTCTAAATTATTCTCTCACACTGCCCAATCCAGAAGTACTTCTGGGGAGCAATGCTGTAGCACCAGAAGTACTCCCTGGTCTGGCATAAAAAGATCCATTCTGCTTTACCCAGGGACTTGGAGTTGGGCGGAAGGCTGGAAGACAAGGCTGGCTGGGAGGAGTGTAAGAAGAGAAAAGGGAAGGCTAAGAACAAAATGTATTGCATTATAGAGTATTGTATTGTATTGTACTGTGCTGTGCTGGACTGACAGAAAGAAGCCGGTCAAGGTACTCAGGCAAATAAAATTTTTTTTTTTGAACCCACGACTTTGTGTTGGCAGTTGTGTCTGAGGTCTGGGGCTCTGATGTGCCCCCTAGTGGCCACAGGAGATAACTGCACAAACAGCAGAAGACAGGATCAGTCTGTCAGGAAGTAGTGCTAGGACTTGTCCATAGACCTGTCAGTGTAGGTGTTCAAAGAAGCAAATGCTGTGAGCTCACATGGTCAGGCACTAAGGAGTCAGTATTTTGAAGGGCACAAAGATGGGACACGATCAGCTATACTATGGTAAAGTCATTAAAGGCAAAAGAATCTGAAAAGAACACATACTAAGGAAGTAATATTGTTATGCAACTATTAGTCTAACAAAATCAGGCAATAGAGAAGTGATGTGAAATTCCATTAAATATTTCAGGATCAAACTTAAAGAAGGGAGTTTTGTTAAGGGCGCCTGGATCTCTCATTTCATACTGTAAGGTGCAGAGAATTGTGAAAACAGCAGGCCCTAAATATGCTGTGGGTGACAAAGATATCTGATGTGGTAAGTCACACAAGACATAAATAATATTGTAAAGAAAGCAAAGATCTGGCAGGGTCAAATTCCAAGGAAAAAAAACTGAGGCAAAAAAGGTTTGAAAAGAACAGTATCTAAGAATGGAATACATGGATCTATCATAGATTTCATGATGTACAAAAGAGGAAATGCTGTAAACAAACCAACCAAAGATTAAATTGTGAAGGACAAAGAAATCTGAAAGAACCAAACTCCAAAGGTACAGAGATCTGACAGAATCATTCTGTACAGAAGTAATGCTATGAAGAGCGTAGCACAGTTGGGCTCTGAAGGACACAGAAATCAGACAGGATCAGGTATTAGTAAGGTTAAGCTGTGAACAACACAGAGGTCAGGCAAGAGACAGAGATGAAATGCAAAAATGCAGGAATGAAAAGGCAATCTGACATTTTTAGGCTAAAAGCAGGCTGTATTATGAAGGACACAGAGACCTGATAAAACCAGGATCTAAGGATGAAACACAAAGGGGTCCTAAGCAGTAAAGACCTAAAGAGGCAATACTGCAAAGTGCACTGACAAGATTTAACAAAGGTAACGCCAAAGAATACATCGATAGACTGTTAATATAATGTTTTCATTTTAAATATAAAAACAAAAAGAATAATACAATTGAAGAGTGTATGCCGGTAGTTAAATTTTTCATAGTGAAAAATGTAGGAGATACAGTAGGTAGTCTGCCATGTAATAGTCTATTGCATTAATCCACTGATATGGAGAACTAATCTATGTAGTATGTGACACATACAAATATTCATAAGAACCTTTTAAATTGTACTTTATATTTAGTGTGATATGTCCTTACATTTTTTATATTGTAATGTATATAAGAATATGCTGTTTACTGGGCAGAGTGATGGCTCTGTGGCTAAGGATCTGCACTGGTATTTGAGAGGTTGCTGGTTCAATTCCTGTTATTCCAGAAGGAATCCTACTATTTGAACAAGGCCCCTAATCTGAAAATTACTCCAGGGGTACTGTACAATGGCCGAACCTGTCATCTGACCCCCAACCCAAAGGTCATGCAAAAAGACAATGTGCCCTCTGGGATTAATAAAGTATATCAAACCAAAATCAGTTTTTTCCCAATGCAGGGTAAAAGGGGAACAACTCCAGCAATGATGCGCTGTGCAAGAAAGGACAGAGCCGGTTATACTACCTTAGAAGGCTGGCGTCCTTCAACATCTGCAATAAGATGCTTCAGATGTTCTATCAGACAGTTGTGGCGAGCGCCCTCTTCTACGCAGTGGTGTGCTGGGGAGGCAGCATTAAGAGGAAAGACGCCTCATGTCTGGACAAACTGGTGAGGAAGGCAAGCTCTATTGTTGGCATGGAGCGGGACAGTTTAACATCTGTGGCAGAGCGAAGGGCGCTCAGCAGGCTCCTATCAATTATGGAGAATCCACTGCATCCACTTAATAGTATCATCTCCAGACAGAAGAGCAGCTTCAGCGACAGACTGCTGTCACTGTCCTGCTCCACTGACAGATTGAGGAGATCGTTCCTCCCCCAAACTATGCGACTCTTTAATTCCATCCGGGGGGGTAAACGTTAACATTTAACATTATACATAGTTATTGTCTGTTTTTCACCTGCATTATTATCATTGTTTAATTTAATATTATTTATTGTATCAGTATGCTGCTGCTGAAGAATGTGAATTTCCCATTGGGATTAATAAAGTATCTATCTATCTATCAATATTAAGTACAAAATAGAAAACAGTCCTGGAAGGAATATCAGTTCACAACAGGGCATACTCACAGGCACACTCACTTGGGTCAATTAAGAGCTGTCGATCCAACTAACCTTCATATCTTTAGATAGATAGATAGATAGATAGATAGATAGATAGATAGATAGATAGATAGATAGATAGATAGATAGATAGATAGATAGATAGATAGATAGATAGATAGATAGATAGATAGATAGATAGATAGATAGATAGATAGATAGATAGATAGATAGATAGATAGATAGGGTGTCAGAGTGACCCTGTGATCCAATACAAATAAGAACAGAGTATCCAAACCTCAAACAGAGTGATAGAGCTGGGAATCAAACCCTGGGCCACAGATTTGTGAAAGTAATCAGGATCTACTTTGTCACACCACATTTCTTCTGGTCCCACAAAAGGCTCTTGTGACTTTTTCGATATGACTTGAACACTGTGGGTCCAAGCCAGGATGTCACATATGTGGAGCCTAGAGCTTCTGAAGCACATGACAATTCACATTAATATTTTAGCACTGTGAATCTCACTTTGTCCTCATAAGTCCATTATTAGTTCACTTGCCTTTGTGACACTAAGGAGCAGGTGGTTGTTGAGGTGGTATTATTTCATATCTGCCAGCTTATTTATGCTTGTAGACACAGTATTAGAGCGGATCAACCCAAATTCCATGTCACCGGAAAGTGTTGCTAATTCAAAAGGTTATCAAAGTTTCTTCATATACTATTTTACATCCCATGATCAAGCAACATTATACACACTGTGTGCAGATAAATACTTTTTTGGTAGAAATGGGGGTACATGAATTATGGAACTAACAAGACAGAAAGCGAAGTGATATAATTCAATGTGTTATATTAAAGGGTTGAATCTGATTAAGACATTTATTGAAATTAAGATCAACATAAATGAGGTGCCTTTAGTTTGAAATCCATTTGGGAGTGATGAACTTGCATTCACTTTTAACAACGAAGTACCTGTTCAACTGATCACGGTATGGTTGATTATTAATGCCCAAGTATTAAAATACCACAAGTTTTCAAGTTTATCAAGTTTTGCTTGTCAGGTTTTGTTTTATATGAAGTTTTGTTATTTCTAAGAAAATCTCTCTGTGCTCCTCCAATGCTACCAAAGCATCAAACTGCAAAACACAATGATTAGACAGCAGTACATTTTACAGAATGAATCTATTAAATTCTATAATTTGACAAGATTACCCAGTCACCACCAAACAGGCATCTTGGTGTAACTCAAAACATAGTAATTCTAATTTGATTTTTAATGAGGTACATTTTGAATGAAGGACAGCAAAAATATCAGTGCGGGAGTCATTCTCTAACAATGCAGGAGTTTGGCTGCAGCACTAAGCGAAGCTGGGTCAAGTGATTGTGTGTCCTACATGAATGTACGTATTGTAGTCACAGAGAAAAAAATGATTTTATTGATTTAAACTTGTAGACACTAATTCATTGTAAATGAATAAAACAGTGCCCTTCTGTGGTATGAATCATATATTCAGAGTGCTGCAGATGCCATTAGAAGAGCCACTTGGAAAACTGTGCTTCTGTTCAAAACAAAATAACAAGTTGAAGTGCAAGAATAAAATAATAACTCTAATTTTCCATTCTGGTCAAAGTGATGCTTCACTTAAAAATTCCAAATGAATTGCATAAACATTTTCAGCAGAAATTGAATCTCGGATTCCCAATTAACTCCTTCCCCCAAACAGAAGAGAAATAAACTAATAACCAGGGATCTCTATTTAGAAAGCTTTGCTTGGATTGAAACATGTAAATATGCATAAGCCGAAAAAGAAGAAAATGTGTACACCTAAAAAAGATATGATTCATAAAATCTGGTGTGAAGACATTTCTTGCAATATACAATCATCTTGTAAATGTGCCTACATGAACTTGCCTCAAACACCACCCAATTGCCACCCTGAAACAATAATATATGGACTATGCTAATCAACTTTGTAATATGCAATCAGGATGGTGTAGAATTTCATTGGCTAGTTGAGCCACCTCCCTCTTGACACAATGAGTCCTATGCTGCGTTCCACATCTGTGCGCCAAAAGAGCATGTGAGGCATTATAGCCATCTCCTCTATATTCTGGGGTTCAGGGAAATACAGTGCATCCGGAAAGTATTCACAGCGCATCACTTTTTCCACATTTTGTTATGTTACAGCCTTATTCCAAAATGGATTAAATTCATTTTTTTCCTCAGAATTCTACACACAACACCCCATAATGACAACGTGAAAAAAGTTTACTTGAGATTTTTGCAAATTTATTAAAAATAAAAAAATTGAGAAAGCACATGTACATAAGTATTCACAGCCTTTGCCATGAAGCTCAAAATTGAGCTCAGGTGCATCCTGTTTCCCCTGATCATCCTTGAGATGTTTCTGCAGCTTAATTGGAGTCCACCTGTGGTAAATTCAGTTGATTGGACATGATTCGGAAAGGCACACACCTGTCTATATAAGGTCCCACAGTTGACAGTTCATGTCAGAGCACAAACCAAGCATGAAGTCAAAGGAATTGTCTGTAGACCTCAGAGACAGGATTGTCTTGAGGCACAAATCTGGGGAAGGTTACAGAAAAATTTCTGCTGCTTTGAAGGTCCCAATGAGCACAGTGGTCTCCATCATCCGTAAGTGGAAGAAGTTCGAAACCACCAGGACTCTTCCTAGAGCTGGCCGACCATCTAAACTGAGCGATCGGGGGAGAAGGGCCTTAGTCAGGGAGGTGACCAAGAACCCGATGGTCACTCTGTCAGAGCTTCAGAGGTCCTCTGTGGAGAGAGGAGAACCTTCCAGAAGGACAACCATCTCTGCAGCAATCCACCAATCAGGCCTGTATGGTAGAGTGGCCAGACGGAAGCCACTCCTTAGTAAAAGGCACATGGCAGTCCGCCTGGAGTTTGCCAAAAGGCACCTGAAGGACTCTCAGACCATGAGAAAGAAAATTCTCTGGTCTGATGGGACAAAGATTGAACTCTTTGGTATGAATGCCAGGTGTCACGTTTGGAGGAAACCAGGCACCGCTCATCACCAGGCCAATACCATCCCTACAGTGAAGCATGGTGGATGTTTTTCAGTGGTAGGAACTGGGAGACTAGTCAGGATAAAGGGAAAGATGACTGCAGCAATGTACAGAGACATCCTGGATGAAAACCTGCTCCAGAGTGCTCTTGACCTCAGACTGGGGGGACGGTTCATCTTTCAGCAGGACAACGACCCTAAGCACACAGCCAAGATATCAAAGGAGTGGCTTCAGGACAACTCTGTGAATGTCCTTGAGTGGCCCAGCCAGAGCCCAGACTTGAATCCGATTGAACATCTCTGGAGAGATCTTAAAAAGGCTGTGCACCGATGCTTCCCATCCAACCTGATGGAGCTTGAGAGGTGCTGCAAAGAGGAATGGGCGAAACTGGCCAAGGATAGGTGTGCCAAGCTTGTGGCATCATATTCAAAAAGACTTGAGGCTGTAATTGCTGCCAAAGGGGCATCGACAAAGTATTGAGCAAAGGCTGTGAATACTTATGTACATATGATTTCTCAGTTTTTTTATTTTTTAATAAATTTGCAAAAACTTCAAGTAAACTTTTTTCACATTGTCATTATGGGGTGTTGTGTGTAGAATTCTAAGGAAAAGAATGAATTTAATCCATTTTAGAATAAGGTTGTAACATAACAAAATGTGGAAAAAGTGATGCGCTGTGAATTCTTTCCGGATGCACTGTATGTAAGGCGAAGCATCTGAGCAGTTGGCCACTATCACCTGACTCATGTTAATTATGTGATTGCGATTACAATGAATAGTACAGACCATATGAAAAATTGAGGGTTTGGCTAGTTATCTTACCTACAAGGCAGCCACCACAGTATGTCACATCAGCCACAGCTACTTGGACTCAAAATAAATGAATCCACTACCATGACATTTGTCAGTCTCATCTTGGCATCTCAGATGACTTGTCCATTAAAGGTTTGTCACTGTTGACAGGTAACAAAACCAGCTTCATTCTCAGTATGCCCTTACTGCAATATGAGTGCAGTAAAGTACTCTGATTACATTAAGAGGCCTGGACACTGCTGAAAATTGCCTTTTTAAATTGGCAAAAACATGTTACGTTTTATATATTGTAAGGTTTCTAAACTCTTTTGGGGCTCCCCCCAGCGGGATGACACAAGCGTCCCAAAGTGCAATTGCCTCGTCTATGGAAGACAGCCTATCGGGATGATTTAATTGACACCCAGAAAGCGGAATTGCTATCGCTGATAGATGGGTACTCTGACGCTTTTTTCAGCAAAACCTGGGTGGACGACGATTACAGAACACAAGATTGACACTCAACCTGGTGTGACTATACAGGTGCCCTTGTATCGCCTACAAGAGGCAACCAGGAAAGTGATACATGAGGAAGTCCAACAAATGCTCCAATTTGGCATTATTCAGCCGAGCAACAGTGAATGATGAAGTCCAATCGTGCTCGTCTCAAAGTCCGATGGTTCGGTTCTGTAATGATTTTAGGAGTTTGAATAAGATTTCCAAGTTTGATGCATACCTGATACCACATGTGGACGAGCTGTTAGAAAACCTCGGGCAGGCTTCATATATCTCCACCCTTGATCTCATGAAGGGTTATGGGCAGGTCCCCTTGGAGGAATCTAGTTATGAGAAAACCATGTTCGCCACTCCAGACGGGTTGTTTGAATTTACAGCACTCCCTTTAGGTCTCCATGGCACACCACTGACTTTTCAGCATATGATGGACCAGATCCTGCATCCCCATTCCACGCACGTGGGTGCCTATCTTGACGATGTGGTCATTTTCAGTAATGTCTGGGAAATTTCATCTCGCCCGCCTTTGGGTGGTGCTTGACAGTTTGTGGCTGACAGGGTTGACGGCCAACCCTAAGAAGTGCAAACAGGGTATGTCAGAAACCCACTATCTGGGTTAATTCCATGGGAAAGGGTTTGCTCAGTCTTCAAATGGACAAGGTGGGGGAGGTGCTTGCATATCCCCATTTTGAAACACAGAGGCAGGTTTGTGCCTTCCTCAGGCTCGTAGGATAATACAGGCAGTTCATTCCCAGGTTTGCACAATGGGTCACCCCCCTTATGGACTTGACAATGGGAAGAAAGAATCGCAGTGTTGTATAGACCAACGCCTGTGAGAGAGCTTTCGCGGACATAAAAGCCGGTTTATCTTCATTCCCGGTTCTGTGCAATCCTGACTTATTGAAGGAATTTTTTCTGCAAACAGATGCTAACGCTTTTGGTTTAAAAGTGGTGCTCTCATGATGTTTTGTGGGGAAAGAACACCCCATCACGTTTCACAACAGAAAGCTACTACCCAGGGAGCGTAATTACGTAAAGTTTTAATATGTTTGTCACATAAATGTACATTATCATAACAGCTTGGTGATATGACTTAGTATATATATATGCACGTTGTGGGGAACAGCCCGGACACAGACAGGTAGACACGATGGTTTCACCCAACACACATTTATTTACATACATCATAGTGCACATTACCCAGTGCCGCAGCACCAATCACCCCTTAAGTCCTGGCCACAACACAATGCCTTCTCCAAGTCTCTGGTCCGCCTCCACTCCTCTTCACCAAGCTTCGTCCTCTTCCACCCGACTCTTGCCAATGACTGGAGGGAGGTGGCCCCTTTTATATACCCCAGATGGACTCCAGGTGCATCCTAAGGGCTTCTGTAGCCACACCCCTGTGTGGCGGAAGCTCTGTCGGTGTATCCGGAAGTCCTCCGGGTGTCCCCAATACTCTTCCCCCCAGTACTTCCAGGTGTGGCGGAAGTACTGAGGTCCAGGGCTCCCAAGGCATCGGGGCGCCCCCTGGCGGTGACCACGGGCCCCTACAGGGTAGAGTTTCCATACTCTGTACCCATGGCCCCCACAGCAACCAGGGAGGATGCCCCCTCGTGTTCTGGAGGAGGCACAAGCCCTCCTCCGGTCCTCCTGGGCATCCGGGCCGGGCATAAACCCCCGACAGGTACCACAACGTGTAGTCATTTAGCTGCTTTGGCTGCATGTCCCTACTTGTTTAAGGCAAGGATGTCCTCATTTCAAAGTTTGTCTGAAATGTTGCGTACAGATGGGTCAAAGTTGCCATAAATAGAAGCAAGTTCTCCCATCAATTTGTCTTTTATAAATCCTAACTTTTGTGTGGGAAGTTGTCTACACACATTTCATGCTTCTTTTTATATGTACACAAATTTTATAAATCTGATCCCTGGTGTAATTGAATAAAAAACAGGTGACTAATAACCAGAAAGACTAATTGTTTGAAGAAAACAATCTTGCTTGTATGGGACAGCCTTAAATGTTTTATTACTTAATTTTATTGTAATCCACTAAGCCAACTCACAATACATACTAATTCACCTTTGATTATCTATGGAGACAGTTATACTTTAAAAGCATGTCCTGGGGTCACAATTCACAGTGCAGAATAATTGGGCAGGGGTTACTCAACATTTCACCCAGAATATTTCATAAAGGCAGACAGGGTAGTGTAGTGGTGAACCTTTTGATCCAAAAACCATAAGGTTGCGGGTTCAAATCCTACTACTGACACTCTGTGCCGATGAGAAAATCACTTCACCTGCCTGTACTACAATTTTGGTAAACAAAAAATGTAACCAAATGTATATCAAATGTTGTAAGTTACCTTGGATTAAGGCATCAAGTAAATAGTTAACTTCTGCATTTCCTAGTCGGTTATTCAGCACTGTTCCTCCTGATAACATTTCTCCAGTTCAGAAAATGCAACATTTCATTGCAAGGACTACGATTTTGTGCATATTGTATTCACTGATTGACACACTGATACAGCACTTCACAGTAGTTAAGAAATGTAAATCTTGGCAGGGGAGATGTCTTGGTGTGGATGTACAACAAAATTGTATTCTCTTATTTACATTTCTTCAATTCTGTGTGGTGTGTTTATATTCCACATGTTTTAGCGCTATTACAAAAACTACTGATAACTACACAGATATTATTTATTCTGGTTTGTGTGCCCACTGTATCTCATACCAGTATGAAACCTCTGCTTAGTGCTTACTTTAGCCAGAATACATCCTAGCATGACACTCACTGAGAATGAAGAAATTCAGTTTAATTACTTAATTTTTTTCTTATAAAGGATGCTTACACTACAACACATATTAATTATGAATACAGTATAATTATATCTTTATGTGAAATTATAACACAAATTGTTGATACACAAACATGACATATATTCAGGTCAGGTCAGATCAGGTCAGGTTGGGGAGCATGCACTGGTAAAACGCTAGGCTGCACCCACCACACGACAAAACAGCTTGGGATCCTGGTTGGCAACCCCTCAGGCAGACAGGCGGTCCAGTCCCACCCTCCGGAAATGACTATCTATCTGCTGCAGCCAGGTGTTAACATGGGCATCCCCTTGGCCTGATCCAGCCGCTATGGTCCTCAACAATGAGGATCCTGCAAGCCAGATCACCCTCAGGGAATCAAGTCACATGGACATAGTGCTGTAACTGATGGTCCCTCACAATGCAAGTAATGTGCCTCATTCGGGACTCCGTGAACAACTGCTCATTCGACACAAAGTCAAACCAGCAGTACCCAAGGATTCTCTGAAGAAACACAGTACTGAAGGAGTCCAGTCTTCATCTCAGTCACTGGATAGCATCCATGTTTTGCAACCATATAGCAAGACATGAAGCACCAAGACTCTAAAGACTTGGATCTTCACCCTTTAGCAAAGATATCAGGAGCACAACACAGCCCTTTCCAGTGACCTCATGACCCCATTAATCCATCTACTGAATGTTGCTGCCGAGGTAAGTAAACCTCTCAACAAGGTTGATACTCTCTCTGCAGACAGACACACTGCTGATGGTTGTGCCCAAGAGGTTGTTAAAGGCCTAGGTCTTGGTTTTTATCCAGGACACTCGCAAGCCCAGACACTCAGACTCCTCGCTCAGTTTCATGAGAGCCCCGATCACAGCCTCCATTGACTCTGCAAAGATCACAGCATCATCAGCAAAGTCAAGATCAGTGAATCTTTCTTCACCAACAGATGCCCCACAGCCGCTGGACCCCACAACCTTGCCCAATACCCAGTCCATGCAAGCACTGAGCAGAGGATGAGCAAGGACCCCTTACACCCCTCACATGGACTTTTCACACTTCTGCCATCTAAGAGAAGATACTGCAGCATCAAAGCCAGATCTGCCAGGCTGCAGGAGAGTTTTTACCCCCAAGCTGTTAGACTCCTTAACACCATGCTGCCCCCTAGGATCTTCCACACTGCCTCAACCACCTCTAAAAACAGAACTTTTATACATGCGAGCCACTTTCCTGCAAAGACGAGTGTGCATGTAGAAAAGAACTGAAAATCTCATACTGACCTTTAAGTATTTTGACACTCTTGATACCCTTCTGCTGTGAAACATTCTGACCTGTCATTATTTACACATGTCTTAAACAACTATTATCATACACTGATAATTTCTGTATTATTTTTATCTATTATTTATTTTATTACATATCTTACACATCAATATTGCTGCTACTTCGTTGTCTTGTCTTTGCACAATGTCTTGTCTTGTTTGTGTTTTAGTTTTAAATTTTAATTTTAATTCTATTTTTTATTTATTATTTGCACGTCATGTTGTTACATTGTGGACCCTGAGCTTCGCAATTTCTTCTATCTGTATACTTGTATATGGTTGAGATGACTTTAAAGTTCACTTTGACTTTGAACGCACCCCTGACAAACCCCAGAATCAATTGGGAAAAACGCAGAGGTTCTGCCTCCACTCTGCACAGTACTCACAGTACCAGTGTACAGCCCATCCATGATATTCAACAACATTTGAGGAGATCCCGTGAAGTCTCATGATGTCCCACATGGCAGCTCGATCAATTGAGTCGAACACTTTACACTTTAAAATTGACAGAGGCTGCAAAGAAACTCTGCCGATATTAGTGTTTGCGCTCCATGAGAACTGTTAGTGCCAGGATGCAGTCGATGGTAGACTTCTTAGGCATATGTCCAGACTGCAAGTGATCATGGATCCTAATGATGACAAACCTAGTAAGGACCTTACCCAGCACTGAGAGCAGTGTTATCTCCCTGTAGTTGCCTCAATCCAGATGATCACCTTTCCCTTTCCAGATAGGGATGACAAGTCCTGTTTTCCAGTCAGTTAGGATGATGCTCATCTCCAAAATGGAAGCAAAGATTGCTTGCAATGCCAGGAAGACAGCCTTATCACCAGCCTTGAGAAGTTCATCCCGGATACCACAGATCCAGTGGGTTCAGAAAGTCTTCAGACCCCTTCACTTTCTTTACATTTTGTCATTTTTCAACATTGTGCTAAAATCATTTATATTCATTTTTCCCAACATCATGCAAACTCAATATCCCAGAACAACAAAGTGAAAACAGAATTTTAGAAATGTTTGCAAATTTATTAAAAATAATAAACTGACAAATCACATTTCGGTTCACTGCCGAAATTCTTATCAGATAAAGGGGATTGTCAGAGAAGGACTGGAACAGAAAATTTCTCTATATGCAGATGATATGGTCTTATATATATCAGACCCAGAAAACACTGTCCCCGCTGTTTTAACAGCACTAACAGAATTTCAAAAAATATCTGGTCTTAGAATTAATCTGAATAAAAGTATACTCTTTCCAGTGAATTCACAAGCATATAATATTAGAT
Organism: Erpetoichthys calabaricus; assembly: GCF_900747795.2. Lineage (NCBI taxonomy): Eukaryota > Metazoa > Chordata > Cladistia > Polypteriformes > Polypteridae > Erpetoichthys > Erpetoichthys calabaricus. The sequence continues at coordinate 242,821,479 of NC_041397.2, forward strand.
TAGACACCCTACCTTTTACCATAGCAGATCAGTTTAAATACCTAGGGGTAAATATCACAAGTAAACATAAAGCTCTTTATCAACAAAATTTTGGCGTCTGTATGGAAAAAATTAAGCAAGACTTGCATAGATGGTCAACCCTTCATCTCACTCTAGCCGGAAGAATTAACATTGTTAAGATGAATATCCTTCCTAAACTTCTCTTTTTATTTCAAAACATTCCAATATATATCAATAAATCATTTTTTAAACAGTTAGATTCAACAATAACCTCATTCATTTGGAACTCAAAACACCCACGTATCCGAAGACCGACCCTACAAAGACCTCAGGCAGAAGGTGGCATGGCTTTACCTAATTTTCAGTTTTATTACTGGGCAGCAAACATACAAGCCATAAAAACCTGGACACAAATAAATGAACATACACAGGCTTGGTCCGCAATAGAAGTAAAATCCTGTAGTACTTCTTTATATTCCCTACTCTGCTCTCCAATAAATGCAAGTTATCGCAAATATACTAATAACCCAATTGTGCTTTACTCACTCAGAATATGGAACCAAATTAGAAAGCATTTTAAGATGGAAAATCTTTTATCAGTGGCACCTCTGCAAGAGAACCACCTCTTTCAACCTTCGCAAGTATATCCAGTTTTTAATACCTGGAAAAGTTTTGGGATTAAAATGCTCAGAGATCTTTATATAGACAACATATTTACATCTTTTGAACAATTACGTTCAAAATTCAACCTCCCAGCTACACATTTCTTTTACTATCTTCAAATTAGAAATTCTGTTAAACAGAAATCGCCCGATTTCCCCCACCTTGCACCCTCCACAATGCTGGAAAAAATACTGCTCAATTTCGAGGAAATAAACACTATTTCCGCAATATATAAAATCTTATTAGAGTCCCTACCTTTCAAAGATCCAAGAGGACATTGGGAAGAAGATCTCTTAATCAATATATCAGAAAAGGAGTGGAAGGTAGCAAAGCAGAGAATTCACTCGAGTTCTATATGCGCAAAGCATAGAATTATTCAACTAAAAATTATATATCGAGCCCATCTGTCTCACTTAAAACTGTCCAAAATGTTTCCAGGGCAGGATCCAACCTGTGAACGCTGCAACCAAGCTCCTGCTTCACTGGGTCACATGTTTTGGGCCTGCACCAAACTAACATCATTTTGGACAAAAATTTTTAAGTGCCTCTCAGACAGCCTTGGTATCACAATCCCTCCTAACCCATTAACAGCTGTGTTCGGTGTTCTTCCAGATGGACTTGAATTGGAGAAGGACAAGCAAACGGTGATTGCATTCACTACACTTTTGGCACGCAGACTTATTTTGTTAAATTGGAAGAATCCTAATTCTCCTCTTATAAGTCAGTGGGAAACCGATGTTTTATATTATTTGAAACTGGAAAAAATCAAATTTTCAGTTAGAGGATCTGTACAAAATTTTTTCAAAACATGGCAGGATTTAATCAATATTATTTTAGAATAAGAGAAATAACTATTACCGCATTTAACTCCCTTCTCCATCTCTTATTTACATAGATATTTACTTCTCCCTTTCTTTTGTTTAATGTTGCCTTATTAAAAAGCCTTAAGCAATTTTCCTTTAGCTAAGCTCTCCTTCTCAGGGGTGGGGTTTGATTAGTCTTCAAATTTGTTGGGTTATAAATTGATCTGTTTGTATGGAATGATTACAATGAAAATTAATAAAATAAAAATATTAAAAAAAAAAAAAAAAGAATGCTGCTAAGCAGGTGACGAGTGGTACATGGTTTCCTCCAGAAATTATACTAATCTTAGTCTCATCAGCCCAAAGAATTATGTTTCCAACAGCCTGAGAGTACTTTAGATGACTTTTTACAAACTCGAGTGGGGCTTCTATTTGTCATTATCTGAGGAGAGGCTTCTGTCTGGCCACTCTGTCATACAGCCCAGATCAGTTTTGCAAAAAGAATGGCTGAAGAGAGATTTCTCCCATCTTCTCACAGGCTGTCTGCAGCTTAGTTGGGTTCTATGTTAAGTCTCTTACCATAGCTCTTCTTCCATGATTGCTCAGTTTGGCCAGGTGGCCAGCTCTAAGAAGAGCTGCGGTTATTCCAGACCACTCTTTAAGAATTATGAAGGCAACTGTGCTCTTGTAAACCTTAAATTCTGTAGAATTTTTTTGCAGCCCTCCCCAGATCTGTGTCTCAATACAATCCTGTCTCTAAGCTTTTCAGGCAGTTCCTTACACCTCATGGCTTGGTTTTTGCTCTGATACACATTGTCAGCTACAGATGTATTGCCCACAGTTGGCCTCTAAACAAGGTGCTGAAAATTTCAACAGTGATCAATAGAATGTGATGCATTTAAGCCAAATTTCAAGTATCTGAGAAAAGGGTCTAAATACTTGTGTCACTGTGATATTTCTGTTTTTTATTTTTAATAAATTTGCAAAAATTTCTAAAATTCTGTTTTGGCTTTGCTGTTCTGTAGTATTAAGTGTTCCTTGATATGAGTGGAATAAATGAATTTAAAGGATTTTAGCATTAAGGCTGCAACAGAGTAAAATGTGAAGAAAGTGCACGGTCTGAAGACCTTCTGAATCCACTGAATATTGTGGCCTGCAGGTGGTGCTCCAGCTCCCCTAACTCAACACAGACACACAGACACAAGTCCAGCAACACGTAGGCTTTTATTTGGCTGTGGGAAACTCTTCCCCAAGTGTTTCCCACAGAAGCATAGTGTAAAACACAATACAATAAACACAAACTGGAACTGTGGCAATGGGCTTCTTTTATGTGACACCCGGGAGTACTTCCAGTGGCCTGTTAAAGTGGTCCAGAAGGACTTCTGAGTGAGGTGGGAGTCTGACAAAGTAGGGCGCCCCATTCCCTGCAACATACCCTGGCGGTACCCGCAAGACCCAAGAGGAAGTCATGCTGCTCTTGCCAGAATTTACATTCATATCATCGTCAGGGCCCTCTAAAGCCCTGCACATGTCATGCAGTGCCCCCTAAATGACACCAATTTATATTAATTTATTTTACAAAATACAAAATTTCCTGAATAACTGGCTATTCCATGACATTGTGCTAAAGCATGATTACTTGTCAAATAGTAGCAAATAAACTGTAGAACTCAGAATTTTAATTTGAAATTTTTTCTTTGCCAGGAAGTAAAAAAAGAGCATGCTTTCAGAAAAGTAATTGCAATATACTTTTTAGAAATAGACAGCTAAAGCTCTAATTCAGTCATTACTTTGAAATCCATCCACAGAACATGGGTATATATTCAAATATGGAACAAAAAGAATAACAAAATTAATAAATACACATTAGTTAATGTACATTTTTCATTGTAAAAATGTATCAGATAGGTAGCATGCTGTGTAAAAGGCACCATTATCCCAAGTCAAATGAATGCTTGTTTAGTTTATTTTGTTCATCCATTGATATGGATAATCAATCTATGCACAATGTGAGAGATACAATTGTATAAGAATTTGTTTATTGTATTGTATGTGTCCTTACTTCTTTTAATGTTATATGCTGTTTTATCCTTATCTTATCCAGCTTTTTCCCATTGCAAGGTAAAAGGGGAACAAGTGGATACTCTTAAGAAATTGAGTACAACATAGTGTAAAGCTTGGGTCACAATGATGCACAGGAGAGTGCAACCTCAGAATAGCCGCAGCTCGGTCTTTTAAATGTTCGAAGCCCCACACAAGGAGCACATCATTTGGCAAGCCTGAAGCTGATCCCACAAAGAGAAGGTGCAAGAATGTGTTTATTTCACATTGAAAAACTGTTTATGAAGGCGTTTCTGAAGGGCAGCCACGTCCCACGGCAGCAGCGGTCACAACAGAAAACAGTCCTGGAGGACTATCAGTCCACAGTAGGACATACTCACATGCACATCCACTTGGATCAGTTCAGAGTAGCCAGTTCACATAACCTATAATATCTTTGGGATGTCTGAGTGACCCAGTGAGCTTGTGAACCAATGCCAATATAAATAGAATATCCCAACACTGGACAGAGTGGGAATCAAATACTGGTGCACAGATCTGTAAAAATAAACTGCATCTTCTTAATCACATTGCACTTTTCTGTGTTCTACAACAAGTGACGGGGCTATTGTGAAGTTTTCAGTATGACATGAGCATCGTGGGTCCAAGCCAGGACTTTAAGGATATGCAGTCCAAAGTATTTGAAGCAGGTGATAATTCACACTGATGCTTTAGGACTTTGGCTTTCACTGCTTCTTCTTAAGTTCATTATTAGCTCATTTGCCTTTGTGACACTGAGGTTTAGGTGGTTATTGAAACATCATTATTGAAGATCTGACAACTTACTGATGCGTGCAGTCACACTACTAATGCTGATCCACCCAAATACTATGTCATTAGAAAATGTTGTTAATTCAAGGTTTCACAATCTCTGCACATGCGTACTTTAACTCCCATGACAAAACAGATTTCATCTTATTTGAGCAGACAGAGACTCAATTCAGACACTAAAATTCTGGCTGTCAGAATTTGTCCTTGGTATTTGCCCAGGGAGATATTCACAAAATCCTTATTAATGTTTACATTCCTTCCTCCGCAAAGGGGAATTCAGCAACAGAAATTATTCACTCTTGTCACCAGCACTGATGACTCATTTTCACCCTACAGTTATACCATGTGGTGACTTCAACCATGTGACTTTGGAAGGAACTATGATACATTTCTATCAGTTTGTGTCTTGATCCACTTGAGGAAATAACAAGCTGGACCTACTCTATCAAATGTTAAAGCAGCCTTTAAATGTAAACTACTGGCACCTTTGGGCAGATCTGATCACAACCGGATTCATCCTATTCCCAGCTATAAGCCTGTTTTTAGACGGCAACCTATTGCCACTAGAAGAGAGAGAATGTGAAGCCTGGAGGCTGAAATGGCTCTGCATGACTGCTTTCAGATGACAGACTGGGAAATGATGTGTGAGTCAAATGGAAACAATTTTGAGGGACTCCGTCACTGAATCACAGAATATATTAACTTCTGTGTTGACACAGTGGTATTAACAAAAACAGAGAGTTGCTTCACAAACGACAAGCCTCGGATTACTAAGGAATAAGAGAATGAATGAGAAAAAGAGTGCATTCAAAGAGATTCTGAAGGACATACAGCATGTGTTAAAGAAAAAGCTGAGTGAAGAAGAGGCGGCTTACAAAGCTAAAATAGAAAACAAACTCACTCAGAATAATGTGAGGCATGTCTGGAATGGACTGGGCATAATTACTGGACTCAAGCAATCCAGAGTTCATATGCTAGAAAGGGATGTGGATAAAGCTAATGCCCCAAACTAATTTTGACATATTTTCCCTCTCACTGTCACCCTCTTACAATGACAGTCTCCCCAAACCATCCCTACTACATTAACAACATCTACCACATCAACTGGAATGGCAATTAGCAAGTCCACCAATGACCATAGGTATGGGCTGTCCATAACTGAAGATGAAATAAGGAGAAAACTGAGGAAGCCACACACAGGAAAAGCTGCAAGACCACACAGAGCCAGTCCTCGATTTCTCAAGGCTTGTGCTGAGCAACTTCAGGTATCCTTTGTCACCTGTTCAGTCTGTCCCTAAAGCTCCAAAAAGTGACACTACTGGGGAAAACATTTCATATTGTCCCTGTTACAAAGAAAGCAGGCACCTATTTATTGGACAGACAGGAGTTTGTGAGACTGTTTCTAATACAGATGACAAAAACATTAAAGAACCACAAGGAACAGTCCTGTCTCCTTTTCTTTTCACTCTGTACACCTCAGACTTCAAATATAACACCAGGTCATGTCACTTGCAGAAATTCTCAGATGCTTCTGCACTTATGGGGTGTACTGATAAGAGGAATGAGACAAAGAATAGGAGTCAGGTGGAGACGCTTGTTTCTTGGTGCAAAGAGAATTGTCTGCAACTTAACATCAGCAAAACCAAGGAAATGGTTATCTTTCACCATACCAAACAGTCTTTATGTTGGGTCACTATTTAGGAAGTGAATGTAGAGGTAGTGTGATCTTACAAGTACTTGGGGGTCCAGATCAATGACTGGTATCATAATACAGAACTATAAAAGAAAGGGAAAGGGCAGGCTAGGCTTTTTTTCTTAGGAGACTGTGTTCTATACTTCCTATACTTCTACGACTATACATCCTTAGAAGGCTGGCATCCTTCAACATCTGCAATAAGATGTTGCAGATGTTCTATCAGATGGTTGTGGCGAACGCCCTCTTCTACGCGGTGGTGTGCTGGGGAGGCAGCATAAAGAAGAGAGACACCTCACGCCTGAACAAACTGGTGAGGAAGGCAGGCTCTATTCTAGGCATTGAGCTGGACAGTTTGACATCTGTGGCGGAGCGACGGGGGCTGAGCAGGCTCCTGTCAATCATGGAGAATCCACTGCATCCACTGAACAGTATCATCTCCAGACGGAGGAACAGCTTCAGCGACAGACTGCTGTCACTGTCCTGCGCCACTGACAGACTGAGGAGATTGTTCCTCCCCCACACTATGCGACTCTTCAATTCCACGGGGGGTAAACGTTAACATTATACAATGTTATTGACTGTTATACCTGCCTCACACTCTCCACCTTGCATTTTTTAACTTGCACTGTGTTTTTATCACTCTTTAATTAATATTGTTTTTATCAGTATGCTGCTGCTGGAGTATGTGAATTTCCCCTTGGGGATTAATAAAGTATCTATCTATCTATCTATCTATCTTTCTTTTAATGTGAATAGTTATGTCCTTCATATCTTCTGCAACTCTGTGATGGCCAGTGTAATCTTTAACACTGCGGTGTGCTGGACTAGTAACTTCAATTAAAATCATTGAATCAAAGAAGCTATGGATACACTCTGAACCTCCGGAGGTCATAGCATGTGTAGTAAGCACTTTTTTTGTAGAAAAAGGGGCTACCTAAATTGTATGTTTGTGTAAAGATCTCTAAAATGAAACTGACAAAACAGAGACAAGGAATTGATATAATTCACTGTGTTAAATTAAAAGGTAAAATCTGATTAAGACATTTAATAGAATGAAAACCAACATATATTATGTGACTTGAGTTTGAAAGCTACCTGGAAGTGATACATTTGCATTTACTTTTAACAAAACATTTACTGTTAAAGTGATCACTGCATGCCTACTCAGTGTTCATACTATAACTTTAATTGCCACCACACTGAAGGGTTAAGTTTATGAATATGGTGTCTGTCAAGTCTCAGACTTGCTTGTCATATCTTCCTTGCTTTTTTTGTATCTTTCCAGCCTACCTTAGAATAAATAATTAAGACAACATAGTATTTTCGCACCTTGGCAAAAAACTGATTGTGGCTTTTCCATTATACTCAAAGCTCTTTATATTGACAAAGATTGTGTGTAAATTCTTATTTTTGAAATTACATCTTCACTAGTCAAAACAGTCAGAATAATCAAATCTGTAATTACTTTTTGAATAGTAAAAATCAGAATTACAGCTACCGAAATTTCTGTCTTTTACTAGTGTCCAATCTAGGCTAGGTACCTGCTTTAACCCAATGGTCCTAGAATAGGTCCAAGCCCCTGTAACAATGAACTGGTTAAGATGGTTAATATATAGTTTCATTTTTAACAGTCAAACTGTTCAATTGAGTCTTTTAGTCTGAGGTGTTTGTAACTATATTTTCAATAGCACAAAATTATGGATGCCTTAAAAGTGTTAAATTGAAGACAATGCGATCAGTAAACTATCTAAATTGTAATTCTGACATGTCTAACAAAAGGCAATTCCAACATGGAAGATAATGTTTTTTAAATGTAAAAAGTCATTTTAGTTTGTTAAAGCATACCATTACCTGTTCAAACAGCTTGCTATGCTATCAAGCAATTTGCTGAGGAGAAAAGAAGCGATGATCCTCGAGCTTCAAAGTATTAATATTCGGCACTTTATAGGTAATGTAATAATATAACAAAAATAACAGTAACACGGGAAGCATGAACTCTTTGTGGGGCACATATATTGCTTAAACAATTACCTGAGTGGGGCAGGAACAAATATTCGTTCAAAATAATTTCAGGAGGATTTCAATGCAATTATATTGTTACTTTAACATTACACTTGCAGTCATATTTTACAATTATACATAAACAACAATGTGCATGGGGGGGGTTATAAGATGTGGTCTTTTAAATATTGATTAAACAATCACGTACATTATTAAGCTGCCCGTCACATACAATAAAGCCATCGTCTCAGTATTAAGGTACATGTTAACAGTTCTCAGTTAAGAAATATTCTGTACATACAAAAATATAACGCGCTTCTTCCAGCAAACGATAGTATTATCAAATATGATGTACTGTTCATCCGCTTATGCCAACCTCTCAGTGAGCACGTCATTTATCAAAAGGACTGATGCGTTCAGTCGATCTCACCACGGAGCACTAAACTAATGAAGGTTCTTCTGTCCAAACGTAATATTCTCGGACCGCTTAATTCAAACCCGGCTGCTCTGGGCGATAGGGACTAGAAACAAATGAAATGAAAAAAAGTGCCGGGCCATCAATAGGACACAGTTATGAATCACCCGTCATCTTATCCAGCACATTATTGAGGACATGGGAAGAAAAAACCGGAGTACTTCGAAGAAAAGTGGCGCAGACACCGCGCGAACTTGCAATGGTGCAAACTCCACAAGGCGAGGGCGCGAGAATGTAACCGAGAAAGCCGCATAAGCGAGGCAATAGCGCTCTGCATAATCCGCGTAATGTAATGTTATGTAGTCAAGCAATCAGCAGAGGGCAGCACGTTTGTTCATATTTGAGTAATCCGTTCAAAAACTGAAGTCAAAATTAACGCAAAGAACTTTCGTCGATGAACTATTTTACACACGCGTACAATACCTCTCGTAATGGAATATAAAATAAATAGGTATTGCTGTAGATTTGTGTTTCTCAAAATACTCTGGCTTTCCCTATGTCACTATCTATAAATTATTTTACACAATATTATAAAACAAATAGAGAAAAAAACTAACTGTACAGCAATATGAAACAAAGATCAGTTTACTGAACTCTCCTGATCCACTTTTATGGTCACAGGGAAGCTGCAGCTATCCCAACCTGGGGGATAAAAGACAGGTCCGATTCAGTTTCACTGGGCCAGTTCTGAGGTGCCAGTTAATCATTTTGCATGTTTTTGTATATGAGATATTGGAATAATACTAGATTACCTGAAGAAAAAATAATGTAAAAATGGGGAGACCTTGCAAGCTACTGTACATACAGACAGCGACGAGTTCAGGATTCAGGCCAAGTCTCCTGGAGCTGAGAGGCAGCAGTTTGCCTCCTGAAGGTCAGGTTAATTAACAACTGTAAATTGTCCTGGCACAAGTCAGCATAATCGTGTTTGTGAGTGGCATAGGCTCCGGCCCCCTGCAACCCTAAAACTGAGCCACTGCACTCCTTCAGGTGCAAGTTTTGACAAACCATCCACATTTTTCCTATATATTTCTAAAATAAGATTATAAACAGAATTAACTCTAGACCAGTTTTAAGGTGATCAGTAAATGCAGCTTCCTAATACTGAACATTTAAAATGGAATTTTCTCATCTGAACTCAACAGGACAGCCAGTTTTGTGTGTTGATCCCAATATTACCCAATTACTGAGTCAGTTCAGATGAGCACAAAAACAGTAAATTTGTACAGTTCTGTGATTTAAAATCCAGTGCCACACCGTTAGCTATGTTCATGTTTAGTGGATACTGAATTTCAGAATTATGTTATATATTAGATCTGGTATCCATGCAGAATACAGTGCCTAGTTTGTTCTAGTTACTGCTGGTTGCATTCTGTATTTGCAAATTGGTGTGGCATCAATGTTCATTTTTCTAGTATGTTAGTATAAATTACACTTATGCTAGCTAGATCATATATATTCAGATATGACATGCAAGTGACTAGTCTTGCATATGAGACTATCACGAAGAGCCACTAATTATTTAATCTCAATAGTACTTGTAACTAGTAATAGTGTTGTAATTTAATCTGAGTTTGAATGGTTTGCTAAACTTGTGTGTGGCTATAATTACAGGTCGTGTAGCACAGTGGCCAAGGCTCTGGACATTAAACTGTTTAGGCTGCCAGTGCAATTCCCGCCTCTGCCTTATTGTGTAACCCTGAGCAGATCAATTTACCTGCTTTTGCTCCAACTGTAAAAAAAATGTTTGTAAATTGATTGATTGTCTTGAGTAAAGACTTAATTCAAATGTACAATAAAAACAATTTTCTGTGAACTCAATCATGAAAAGTTCATCTAACTAGCCATTGTCAAATCCAGTTAATCCAGTTCAGATATAAAGGGTCCAAAACCTATCAGGTCAGCAGTGGGTGCAAGGCAGCATCCCAGTCTAGATAGGATGCCAGTTCATTACAAGATTTATGTAACAAACACATCTAATTTGAATTTCTGCTTTTCCTGAGATTTTTATGCCCCAAACAATGTTGAATAAGCTTCAACATTGAAACTGTGCACCACTTAGAACATCTTCCCCAGAGATGCACAGCTGTGACATAGCTAGGCTTTTCTGTTGCATGTGACTGCACTACCAACTTCTTCAACTACCAAGAAGGGTCTTTTACGTTTAGCCTGACAAAATATCCCTTTATGTTAGACACCTACCTACTATGCATAAAATAGTGCTTTACACTGTACACCAACTTTTAAGAGCCAGGTTGAATTTCTTATAAAACTAAAAAAGTTGATTGTTTCTTTGTGGATGACTGGTCTCTTGGTATGCATTTGTAACTGAACATGCAGAAAAACAGTTGGCAGCAAAAGTTGATCTCCCCATCTGATAACAGCACAGTTAATTAAGATAAGGTGACATCTTACACTTTATTGCAGACATCAGTACATGCAGGAATCAGTTTCTCAAAGTTGATCATCAAGGCGGACAAACACCAATTTAGTGTCGCAAGCCTAGACAGATAAAGATATGCAACAATTTTAATTTTTGCCAAAACAGCCCAGGTTTATGAAGTTGCAGAAAACAGACCTTAACAAAAAATGTTTTTAACTTTTGCCAATGACAACTAAAGCATCTTTCAGCAAAAGATACAGCCTTGAACTACAGGATTAGGCATCTCCTGATCATGAAGGAGAATTTTGTAGCTATGGTCATGTGCTGAGAGTTTTAAAATTGTCTGCCATACTTCTGCTCTGTTGAGTGGCTCTCCAAATGCCATTCTACAGCAGCTAAGGTCTGAGATCATGGGTATCAAATTCTCTTCTGTTCTTTAAAGGACATGCTGAATAATGTTTGTTTGTTTTTTTCTGTTATTTTTCTTCTGGGCTTGTAATCAGACGTTGATTCTTTCTTTGAATGGAATGCCTTTATTGATAAAGTTTATTGCTTCTTTGTTTCCAAACACTTTTGACAGATGAAAAGAAATGTATCAAATTTGAGGCTTTAAGGGCTGCGGCATCTGCTGGATTTCATTCTGGTTGTTATTGTCATGTGTACCAAGAATAATGAAAATCTTACTTGCATGTCTTGTCATAGCAACTGGCAAAAATTCAATAATAAAATAAATAAAATGAAATGAATAAAAAATATATTCACCATGTGACATATGTACAGTATATATACTGCTCAAAAATTTAAAGGAAAACCTTTTAATCAGAGTATAGCATCAAGTCAATGAAACTTCTGGGATATTGATCTGGTCAATTAAGTAGCAGAGGGGGTTGTTAATCAGTTTCAGTAGCTTTGGTGTTAATGAAATTAACAATAGGTGCACTAGAGGGGCAACAATGAGACAACCCCTAAAACAGGAATGGTTTAACAGGTGGAGGCCACTGACATTTTTTCCTCCTCATCTTTTTTGACTGTTTTTTCACTAGTTTTGCATTTGGCTATGGTCAGTGTCACTACTGGTAGCATGAGGCAATACCTGGACCCTACAGAGGTTGGACAGGTAGTCCAACTTCTTAAGGATGGGACATCAATACGTGCCATTGCCAGAAGGTTTGCTGTGTCTCCCAGCACAGTCTCAAGGGCATGGAGGAGATTCCAGGAGACAGGCAGTTATTCTAGGAGAGCTGGACAGGGCCGTAGAAGGTCCTTAACACATCAGCAGGACCAGTATCTGCTCCTCTGGGCAAGGAGGAACAGGATGAGCACTGCCAGAGCCCTACAAAATGACCTCCAGCAGGCCACTGGTGTGAATGTCTGTGACCAAACAATCAGAAACAGACTTCATGAGGGTGGCCTGACCGAGTATGATTTGGAGTTGCTTTAATAAAATTTCGGCAAAATGGACTAACTAGCCTTCTGCATAATTTTTTCCTTTGATTTTCAGGGTGTCTTTGAATTCATGCCTCTGTAAAGTTGCTAATTCTCATTTCTATCAAATGATGTAGCATCCTTTCGTTCCTAACATATTACCCGGTCCATATCAGTATAGATATCCAGCAGGATTTTTTTTCCCCATTGAGATCTGATGTGTTTTCAAAGGGTTCCTTTAATTTATATTATACCGTTTGCCTTTCTAAGTCAGCAAGTGTTGCATACTGTATGTCCTAAGCAGAATGGAGCTCAGTGTCATCACTATTCTGTCCATCCTTTACCACCTTCTGCAGTCCCTTAATGACCTTGAGGTACTGTACCAGGGTAGGATTCAGCCAAGGAGGATGAATGCCACTGCACACCTATAGAAGTTCATGAGAACAGACGGAGAAACACGAGCTGCCAACAGACATCTGAGGCAGGGGTGAGACTTTTAGACAAGAAACAAAATGTGAAGTGTTAACTTCAGTGCATCATTAATAGTCAAACTAAGTAATTTAAGGCAGTTCACTCTTTCAACAGGATCCTGTCTAATACAGACAAAAGTGTGGTCTACCTGCTGCTTCTTGAAATCTATGACCAGCTCCTTGGTTTTGTTGACATTAAGAAGAAGATTATTGACCTGGTACCTGTGAGTCTGCATGTAGACCTCTACTCTGCAAGCAAACACATTATTGTTGATCATCAGGTCTATAATGGTGGCATCATCAGCAAATTTAATGATTGAGTTAAACCTGTCTCTGGTCACAAAATCACAGGTGAACAAGGGGTACAGACGAAGGCTCAGCACACTACCCATTAGTGCCTGTGTCAGCATGGAGGATGACTTGCTGCCAATCCACACATGCTGGAGTCTTTTGGTTAGGAAGATTAAAATCCAAATGCAGATAGCATTGCTAGGTCTTAAACTGAGGAGTTTCATGGCCAGGTTTGCTTTAACAGCGAAATTAAAGGCTGAGCTGTAATCTATACTCTGCCACGGCAGTTATTGTTATCCAGAAGGTATGAAGTGCAAGGGATCAGAATCAGAATATCTTTATTGTCATTGTAACAAATACAACGAAATTATGGGAAATCAAGTGATATGGCATCCTACATGGTATGGTTTTGACAGTATGCAATCTGAGGTTGCTCAGGACTATCTGAAATATTTTGCGTAATGTGTCCTAGAATCAGTCCTTCAAAGCACTTCATCATGACTAAAGTCAGTGCAATGGTTTGTTGTCTTTCAGACATTTGGTTTCTTAGACACAGGGATAATTGTTATCTTTCTGAAGCAGAAAGAGAAAACAGGTTCTGTCAGTGAAATACTTTATTAAAGACGCCACTGACCAGCTTAGCTAGTTGGTTGCTAGAACAGGTTCTGCCAGTGAAATACTTTATTAAAGACGCCACTGAACAGCTTAGCTAGTTGGTTGCTAGAACAGGTTCTGTCAGTGAAATACTTTATTAAAGACGCCACTGAACAGCTTCGCTAGTTGGTTGCTACAAGTCAAGTCAATTCAAGTTGGGGAGCATGCACTGGTACAGTGTGTTGCCGCACCCACTGCATGACAAAATAACTCAGGATCCTGGTTTGCAACCCCCCAGGCAGACACGTGGTCCAGTCCCACCCTCCAGAAATGACCCTCTATCTATCGCAGCCAGGTGTTACATGGGCGACCCCTTGGCCTGGTCCAGCCACTCGGGTCCCCAACAATAAGGATCTTACGAGCCGGATAACCCTCAGGGAAACGCGCCACATGGCCATAGTGCCGTAACTGACGCTCCCTCACAATGCAGGTAATGTGCCTCATTCGGGACTTCATGAGCAACTGCTCATTTGACACAAGTCAAACCAACGGTACCCAAGGCTCTTTCATGTCCTTGATTGAACTCTTTGCCTGTTTATTATGCTCATGTCCTTAATTCCCCAAGTTAGAGGATGTCAAAATGGTTATTAAAATTTCATTTTATAAAAACATGTCCTAATATAATAACACAAATGTTCAAACAAAAAGCTGAATTCAATTTATGATGGTTCCTTGATTAATGTTTCATGCAATTGTTTATACAGTATGTTATAAGAGACCAGTTATTGCATTACAAGAAAGAAGCCAGCAGATAAGCAGTATTTGACAGAAAGGCACATTCAGTCATACTGGGATAATTTAGAGTAACTCGAACTGTATTAACATCGGTGAAATCTTTCAAAGTTCATTTTGATCTAGTGACCAGATTAGGAAAGAAACACTGAAGACTGGAAATGAAAGGCCATCATGGTTATGAATGCATCAGAGTGTAGTCTTTAACTTGAGCTGGGTCCTTGAATATGGTGAAATGATTCTAGAAGGTCAGGGCATATGGATTATGCCATATTAGCTTATTATAATTATATCTCACTAGCAGAATACCCGTGCTTCACTACAGGATAGCAACATGGAAAAATGTGTTCTAAAATATACAGAGTGACAGTATACGTCCTGTAAAGATCGTAAGGCAAAATTTAGCACATAAACAAAACAAAATAGGTTACTAATTATTTCTTGAAATGGTTTACTCAAATATAAACTGTTTTAAGTAAAGAAGACTTAAACAGTGATGATGAAAACTTTTTGGACTAAAGCTCCAGTGATCCCATCACCACCCCGGTAATATTTAGTAACCAGACCACGTACGTTTTAAGTGCTAAATTTATGTTAATGAAAATAGATGAAGGTGAATGTTATAATATTAATTATATTAAAAATAGATTTTCGAGGGGTTTTTAGATCATCAAAAAATTACAAATCCTAAGCAACCTACCAAACCTGAAAACAAAAATCAAAATCAAAAATAACATTGTCATTTACATAGACTGTAACAGATTAAGATAAGCCCAGGGATTTTACCACCGCCTCTGAAAAAAATCCATGGAGTTGAACACTGATGTTTTAAGAACCTAGTACTTCCTTGTACACTACATTCTTAGTTTTCTCCTCAGGCTGGAGGATGACCAGGCTGTCAGGGGAGCTTACTCTAGAACAGGCCACATACAACTGGCTCTGGGAGAAACAGTCACTCCTCAAATCCATGCCAACCATTTTCAAACTTTGCCCCTGAGCTTTGTTTATGGTCATGGCGTAGCAGACTTTCACAGGGAACTGCAGCCATTTAAACTGAAAGGGGTAGTCTGACCAGATTAGGGGAATGAAGACTATTTCTGCCTGTCCGACGCCTGTAAATATTGTGGCTTCAATTACATGTTTGTGTAGAGCCATCACCTACAGCCTGGTACTATTGCACAACTTAGGAGGATTGAGTTTGTGCAAGGAGGGCGCCATCAAGGTACATCTGGATCTTGTAGGGGAACATCTCTCCCGCCACCTTGAGCTCACAGGAAGTACCATAGGTTGCGGGTCTGGACATTTTGGAGATTTACTGAGGATTGGTGCGGTAGGGGTCGCCGGTTCGCGTCATGGTGTACGGCTTGAACCTCCGCCAGTTATTAGAGACGTGGCTAACAATGTCAACCCACATTTGAGCAGCCAGAGAGGCGGTGCCGTGCACAAGGTAGGACAGCCAGGAGAACAGGCACGTGCCGTCACCACTCATCTGCACCACGTGGTGTGGGACCATTACTTCGTCAATATAAATCATTTCTTCCTCTGTCACTAGTTTTACTGGTTTATTTAATGAGGTATTAACTTAATAGAACAATTTGTGAAAAAAGTATTGTCACAGGTGGCTGGGTGCGGCCCGCAATCAGCCGCTATTTATGGAGCCGCCGCCCGGCAATCAAGGCTGGAGTCGGGTAGGAGGTTGACGAGGCCGGTGCAGAGGAGGCGGCAAGGAGAGGCCCTGAGTGTTGTGTGAAGAAGAAGAGGAGGCTTAAGGAAGAAGCCGGGCTTGTGAGCGACTGTGGGGGTTTGGTGAGGTGCACTAGTGACTTTGTATATAGTGGGACTTGTGTAAATAAACGTGTGGTGATGGACTGGAACGTGTCTGCCTGTCTGTGTGCGGGATGCGCCCTTTCACAGTGGCGTAGCCGGCAGGATGCTCCACCTGGGTCAAGGTGGGGACCTGTATTGTTGGAGAGTTTTGTGAAAGGCCCGGCACAGCAGGCAACCTTGCCCACATGCCGCAGGGGCGGTGTGCACCCAACCCCGCATCTATTGAGTGTGTCGCGGACCACGGGAGGTCCGCCGTTGGACTAATTATTGTTTCAGGGGCAGCTCGAGAGTGCGGCGACAGCAAGGAGGGCTGCCGGGAAGGAGACGCTGCACACACAACAGCCGCAGCAGCCGCGGAGGTGCCCTGAACCTCGCCCTCGAGTGTGGAATGAGGGCGAGGAGGCCGCAGACCGGAAGTCCCTCCTCGTAACAGGCACGGGAGTGGGCAGCGTGTCCTGTCGTCCCGCCAACGATTGGTCAGAGGCGGGAGCAGGGAATGTCCATCTCGTGCCAGGAAGAAACCCGAATGGGCCGCAGGGAAGGGCCCATAGACAGCAGTCGGTAAGTGGAACTACTCATAAGGTAAGCCCACCGCTGGCTGCTTCTCTCTCCTTGGCGGCGATTTTACAGGGCCTGCAAGAACAACTGCGCCTTGTGCTGTCGCCGCCGGCCGAGCGATGTGCCCTCCGGGGGAAGACGCTGGAGTCAGGAGGGATGGCAGTGGCGTCGGATCAAGAGCCTCAGGCAGGAGAGGATCGCCGCGCTGCAGGAGCTCCTGGATGGAGAGGCACAGTGGGGAAGGTAAGGGAGACCGACCCCGTGAAGCTCCGGACACCAGCGGGGCTGGGTCTGCCCTCTTACAATGGGCAGATCCGAACCGTCGCGGCATCCCAAAGTAAACGGAGGAAGCGGCTTGGGGAAGCCAGTTCCTCCGATATGGGAGGACGTGCTGCTGGGTGCGCACGTCCTGTGAAGGGCCGTCCTCTGCAGAGGAGAAAAACGCAGCTTGGGAGGTGGAAACGAAGCGTGATCCCACTGGTGGTCTCGTGGCGGGGATCGTGGAAGGCGCCGAGGTGGAAGCCGAAAGAGGGAGCATCGGGGTGCCGATCGGAGTGGAGAGCGTTGGCCCAACTGAGAAGACGAGCCGATGGGCTGAGTCAGGGCAACGTCCCCGCCCCTTGTTTTTCTGTTTTCTTTGCAGGATCGGGCCCTAGGCTACAGTGTGTCGGCTTGCTGCCGAGGGATTCTCGTCCTCGCGGAACGGTCCGCTGGTCCCGGGAGGTCTCAGCTAGCGGGGGAATTATGTCACAGGTGGCTGGGTGTGGCCCGCAATCAGCCGCCTATTTAAGGAGCCGCCGCCCGGCAATCAAGGCTGGAGTCGGGTAGGAGGTTGACGAGGCCGGTGCAGAGGAGGCGGCAAGGAGAGGCCCTGAGTGTTGTGTGAAGAAGAAGAGGAGGAGGCTTAAGGAAGAAGCCGGGCTTGTGAGAGACTGTGGGGGTTTGGTGAGGTGCACTAGTGACTTTGTATATAGTGTGACTTGTGTAAATAAACGTGTGGTGAGGGACTGGAACGTGTCTGCCTGTCTGTGTGCGGGAAGCGCCCTTTCACAGTATGAAAAAGAATAAAATTAAAAAAATATGAAAATCAAAATCCTCAAAAAAAATTGCTTTAATATACCTTAGAATAACCTTACTAAATTATTTTAAAAAGATAAATAAATGGCAAATTATAAACACTTTGTGGAAACTTGAAAATATCAAAACATAAAAATTAAAGTATTTTTCATTTACTTTAAAGAAATTTATTTTAGAAACAAATGGAGTGAATGGGTCTAAAAAACTATAAGAAATGTCGCACTTGGATCACGAAATTTTTAAAACTGTTTCTTAGCAAGCACCAATGGGCCAAGGGTAACCTACATTCCAAATTTCAAATCCCAAGTCCTCATGGTTCGGGAGATTTTGTGATGAGTGAGTTAGTGGTATTTGGCTTTTATATATATAGATTATACCACACAGTGTCTATTGTAACTTTTTGACTTAAGGGACAGTAGTATTTACAAACAAATAATTGCAAAGCCCCATTAACAATGTAACTGATGAGACAGAAAATACATGTGTGGTAAAAGTAACATGAAAATATATCTTGTAGGTTATTTTTAAATGCATATACCTTGCGCAGACACACAAACAAACTCAGTCATGAAAGAATATTTCTTACTAAGCAGTAGTAACACTTTATGAAAAGTTGGGCTGGATAAAAAAGCCAAAGACAACCCTGAAAAGCTGCTGGAGCCCATCCCAGCTAGCACAGGGCAGGTACATAGTAGGAATAAACACCGGACAGGATGCCAGCCCATCGCAATTAGTCCTCCATATCTCCAACCTTTCAAGCAAACCACACCACTGTCCTACTGTTGCCTTCTTTACTACCACTGGTACAAACTGTGAGATGATCATCTCTCTCTTTCATCATTCCATTACAGATTTTCCATTACTGATGACCAGGTAAAGAGAGAACTGGATAGACTCCACACTGCAAGGATACAGGTCTGATAGAATCAACTCTAATGTGCTCAATGTGTGTGTCAGTGAATTATTAGCACATAATCAATCTGAATTTCATCCTGCAAAGGATGAATCTGCTGTGGAAGACAGCCTGCCTGGTTCTAGTGTCAAAGAAAATTGACACACTTGACTATTTTTTCATTGCATGTGTATGTAGCATATACAGTATTTCCTGGGCTTATATAAGTCTGGAAAGAACTTTTAAAGAGTTCATCTAGCAACCACATACAACAGTGGTTGTGAGGTTAAAACCAACTTTGGAAAGGGCACAGAGGACATTCCTTCATATTTACTCATGCTGGGCCAGTTAAGAGTTGCCAAAAAACTATTGTGCACATCTTCGGGATGTGGAAGGAAAACCAAAGTACCCAAAATAGCAAAAAAACACTATACCTGAACTGGGATCTGAACCCAATGCTCTAAGTATACAAGACACAGTACTAACTACTGCACTACTATGCCTTCCAATATTTAATAGTTCAGTTAATTGCTTCTTCAGTACCTCTAAATTTGTGCATATTAAAAAGTTTTGCAGGTAACATGACTGGTGGCACAAACTGTGCACAAATGTTCTTTTAGTGTTATGGTTTTTCTAACTTTTATTAAAACACACAGTAATAGTTTTCTTCTTTTTATTTTTACTGCTGATATTTGTAATACTTTTTCTGCACAGACACCAGTCTTGTTATGCTCCTCAAGAACACTGCATTTCATACGAAATTTAAAATCTAAAAACAGGACAATGGTAATATGAAACTATATTAACTTGAACTGCAATATTCAAACTTATAGAAGCAAAATATCCTTTACGTTGAGTTGCAAGTAATGATTATTTCTCCATTTATTTATTTTCTACATATTAGACTAAACTATCTGTGTCATTCTTTCATTTTATAGTTAAGTATCTCCACAGTATTGTCAGCTCTTCAACACATGTAACAACAGATAAGTAACACTTTATTAGGCTGATGACTTTTTCTGTATTGTCAGAATCAATGGGCATCTGCAGATTCTGACCACATGGAAGAGATGATTCAATATCAATAAAACTGCCAGGCAAGAGATGTTAAGACACATTTGTAAAATATAACTTTGAAAAGGCACTATACTCACAATATAGAAAAGGGCTGTACTTTTGATTTTGGAAATCAGAGGAAAAAAATGCTTCCTTTATTATCACAAATGTAACAGGCAAGCTACTACCAAAGTAATTAACAAGAAGACTCTGGATAAATATAAAACATGAAAAGAATAAAACTAATACAATCAAAATGATTGAAAATTAACTTTTAAAATAAACTGTAGGGCTTAAAAATACAAGCAAAGGTTCCTTTTCTGGTAGGTGGGGTATTATCCTCACAACACATGGATGTGCAGGGTGCCAAGTGGGACTGACTCTACTGTAGTTCCTTTAATGGTAAACTCCTCACTTTAGACTGTCCAGGAGAGTAAAACCATCATTCAAGCTGCTAAACTAAATATACAATTTTTGTATATTTTTCATACTGCATAACAATGTTTAATGCAGAAAAGAGTGACTAATCCAGTCATACAACTCAAAAGGGGGGAATATGTAGATGACCCATATCCTACATTGCCCTGCATTTATATCCGTTTTCATGGCCACAAGTCCTGGACACTCTACCAAATCATTAGGGAAGCCTGTTATATTAACACTAATTGTACTCAACCCCATTGATGCCTCCTAGCCCTGTTACTAAGGCATTCTCATGTTGTAAGTGGTCACGCCAGGAGAATGAGTATAAGTGGTTATCCAGTGGGTAGGCATTAGATATCTGGCTGCTCCCTTAAACTTGATCCACCTTTGATTACTAATTCCCATACTCAAGAAAAAGGCATTACTAACTTGTAGTCTCTCCCAGTCCTTAACTCCTCGGCTACACACTAAGTTCTTATATCTTTTTATGGTGCAAGGTCTCTTATATTTTATAAGTCACCTTACTCTAGTCATGTATCCCTAAATTTGGGAAATGGGTCAAAAGTAGCTAATTCAGTAGTTATAAAACAAATACTTCTGAACAGTTATTTATTTTAAACTTTTAAGCCAGTTTAAGTAAATGTATGAATCAAATACATAAAACCCAATTTTAGTCTGAAAGATTTCAATCTTATAAAAGGAACTGAATGTAACATTTCAATTTAGGTATGTGGCTTTTCTGAACAGAATGTACTTAAGTGTCAAATAAAAGCAGGTACTGCAGTGGGCTGGCGCACAGCCCCGGGTTTGTTCCTGCCTTGCGCCCTGTGTTGGCTGGGATTGGCTCCAGCAGAACCCTGTGACCCTGTGTTAGGATATAGCGGGTTGGATAACGGATGGATGGATGGATAAAAGCAGGTATTATTAATGAGATGTGCAGATTGAGGCTCAGTATATTACATAAAATATAGCAGAACAAGTGGATATTTCAGACATGGTTATAGTTTTATGATTGAGAAACCTTCATATAAAACCTATGGAAGGAAAGTTCCACAAATTGGTTGCCACAAAGCTGAAACAATATTTGGTAGGAAATGCATACTTCCTTAGAAGACTGGCATCCTTCAACATCTGCAATAAGATGCTGCAGATGTTCTATCAGACGGTTGTGGCGACTGCCATCTTCTACTCGGTGGTGTGCTGGGGAGGCAGCATTAAGAAGAAGGATGCCTCACGCCTGGACAAACTGGTGAGGAAGGCAGGCCCTATTGTAGGCATGGAGCTGGATAGTTTGACATCCGTGGCAGAGCGACGGGCGCTCAGCAGGCTCCTATCAATTATGGAGAATCCACTGCATCCACTAAACAGTGTCATCTCCAGACAGAGGAGTAGCTTCAGCAAAAGACTGCTGTCACTGTCCTGCTCCACTGACAGACGGAGGAGATCATTCCTCCCCCAAACTATGCGACTCTTCAATTCCACCCAGGGGGGTAAAGTTAACATTATTCAAAGTTATTGTCTGTTTTTACCTGCATTCTTATTACTCTTTAATTTAATATTGTTTTTTGTATCAGTATGCTGCTGCTGGAGTATGTGAATTTCCCCTTGGGATTAATAAAGTATCTATCTATCTATCTATCTATCTATCATACCAGAATTTAGGATTAGCAAGAAGGCTCGACTCAGAATACATCGCTGTTTTATACTAGTGTGTGTCAAACAAGATTACAATACAGCATCAAAATGAAAAACAGTGAAAACCATAAAAAAATAAATGAAGCATTACAGTACAAGCAGAAACAGTAATGTGGTTTCAAGAAATACTAATGAAACTTGGGAAATGACGCAACAGAGACACATAGTAAATTATCATTTTGTTTTGCCCACAATCTTATTGTTACAAATGTGTATTTTGTGGGTTTATTAAAAAGTTTTCTAATTTATTTATTCTTCTTCTCAAATATACAGGAATCATGAAGCCCATCTTAAGTGTAAGGTGTTTTAGGGTTCAAATAATGGGGGAGGAACAGAGTGCCTAATTATGCCCTGAATTGTTAAGAGTTGTTTGCTTGCTTGTTTAAAATAAATAATAGGTTGTATTTATTTAACCTTTAACCTGAATCTGTACATTTTATGTACTGTGAGCATTCTTTTAAAATTTAAATGTGTGGATAAAAGAGCAAAGGGTGATTGGAAACATTATTTCTAGAGCTATGACTGATCATATTGACTACATATAAAGATGTTATTTGCTTGTAAATGATTGTTTGCAGACCTGTATATGGTGCCATCCATCTTTTGCTCATTCCTGACAATTTTTCCTATTCCTGCCGATGAAAAACATTCCCACAGCATCATGCTTCCACCACATGTTGTTGGGCCAACTCCAAACGTGTTTTCTATTATTTTTTCTTTAAGCAATGGCTTGTTTTCTGGCCACTCTAGAATTTTTCTGTGAATTTCCCCTTGGGATTAATAAAGTACCTATCTATCTATCTATCTATCTATCACTCATTCATAAGACGCCTCCTCTGTGGAGTGTATGGCTTAAAGTGGTCCTATGGACAGGTATTCCATCTCTGTTGTGTATCTCTGCAGCTCCATCAGTGTTATCCTTGGTTTCTCCGTTGCATCCATCCATCCATCCATCCATCCATCCTCTTCTGCTTATCTGAGATTGGGTCGCGGGGGCAGCAGCTTGAGCAGAGATGCCCAGACTTCCCTCTCCCCAGCCACTTCTTCTAGCTCTTCTGGGGGAATCCCAAGGCGTTCCCAGGCCAGCCGAGAAACATAATCCCTCCAGCGTGTCCTGGGTCTTCCCTGGGGCCTCCTCCCGGTTAGACGTGCCCGGAACACCTCATCAGGGAGGCGTCCAAGAGGCATCCTGATCAGATGCCCGAGCCACCTTATCTGACTCCTCTTGATGCAGAGGAGCAGCAGCTCTACTCTGAGCCCCTCTTGGATGACTGAGCATCTCAACCTACCTTTAAGGGAAAGCCCAGACACCCAGCGGAGGAAACTCATTTCAGCGAACTCATTCGCGATCTCGTTCTTTCAGTCACTACCCATAGCTCATGACCATAGGTGAGGGTAGGAACATAGATTGACTGGTAAACTGAGAGCTTTGTCTTACGGCTCAGCTCCTTTTTCACCATGACAGACCAATGCAGAGCCCACATCACTGCGGACGCCGCACCAATCCACCTGTCGATCTCACGCTCCATTCTTCACTCACTCGTGAACAAGACCCTAAGATACTTGAACTCCTCCACTTGGGGCAGGATCTCGCTCCCACCGAGAGGGCATTCCACCCTTTTTCGGCTGAGGACCATGGTCTCGGATTTGGAGGTGCTGATTCCCATCCCAGCCGCTTCACACTCAGCTGTGAACCGATCCAGAGAGAGCTGAAGATCATGGCCTGATGAAGCAAACAGGACAACATCATCTGCAAAAAGCAGTGACCCAATCCTGAGTCCACCAAACCGGACCCCCTCAATGCCCTGGCTGTGCCTAGAAATTCTGTCCATAAAAGTTATGAACAGAATCAGTGACAAAGGGCAGCCCTTCTCCGTTGCATCTCTGATTAATTCCTTAATTGCCTGGTCTGTGAGTTTTGGTGGGCAGCCTTCTCGTGTCAGGTTTGTAGTGATGCCATATACTTTCCATTCTGTTGTAATAGATTTATTGGTGCCTGTGGGATATTCAAAGTTTGGGATATTTTTTTATTACTCAAACCTGATTTATACTTCTCCACAACTTCTAACTCTGATCTGTTTGGAGTGCTCCTCGGTCTTCATGTTGCTTGCTTAATGGTGTTTCAGAGTCGGGGACCTTTCAGAACATGTCTATTTATACAGACATCATGTGACAGATCATATGATATTTGAAGTGCACACAGTTCGATCCTAATCAGATAATTATATGACTTCTGGAGTAAATTGGTTGGACAATTTGGACTATATTGTTAAATCCATTACATAAAATCCAAACGAAAATCCATTTTAATTCTAGATTGCAATGCGACAAAACAGGACAAAGACGAATGGGGATGAATACTTTCCTAAGGCCTGTATTTATTTTTATTTAATTGTAGCCTGGCTGAACAGTTGAATTATAAGCCACAAGTCTAAAGTTCAGCTGCCAATATAAAAATACTTAAGTTGCTTTGGATGAATATGTTAGCTAAATAAGTATGTGAAAGTCCATGAATTTTCTGAATCTTCTTATGCAGGGTCAAAGAGAGCTTCAGTCTATCCCAGCATAACTGGATGCAAGGAAGGGTCTAAACTAAGATAAAATGTGAGCCCATCACTGGACATACTCACAATGGGCCAAATTCAAAATGACCAATCCACCTAACCAGTACATCTTTAAAGTGTTTGGAGAAAAAACTGAAGGAATCAGACAAAACATGTAAACACAGGGTAAATGTGCTAACAGAGTGAGTGACCATGCCAGGAACTAGCCCAGCAACCTTTCAGTTCTGAATCTACAAGGCTATCTGCTCTACCATCATGCTTCTGGCAAAGAAACAGACATATTTTGTTTTATAAGAGTACTCATTCCTGTCATGGTTGCCGGGTTCCAGTGCCTACTCTATCAACAATGAGAAAGGGCAGATGGATACAAACATTTAAGAGAATGACAGGCCAAAACAGAGAACACTCACTCTAAGTAATTACTTAACCAGAAAGTCCTTGGGGTAAGGATAAGAACACATCTAAACATGTGGTGAACATGCAACCCTACTAAAGGTAACTCAGCCAAGAGTGAGTGGAACCATCTATCCATTCATTTTATGAACCCAAAAAATTACATTGCAGATCTGTGGTGATCTTGCAGTTGGTGATTTGCTCATTAATTTTGTCTTGTCATAACAAGCCTGTGCACAAATAATGTTTCTATTATCACTAGGAATTACTAACTATAAAGAAGATATTACTTTTCACAGCTGACATTAGATGTCAGTGAAAGATACTTCCCACTCTTGGGGAGTGCTCTTTTTCCCTTTTTTGTAACTCTTAAATTTTTGACTTCTTATTTTATATTCACCTTCATTCAAGACTTCATAAAGATGGAGGTTTCCATATCAGATTGAACACCACTAATAACTGTGTTCCTCACGAGCGCAGTGGTGATACACAACAGTTGCTACTCCATATTGCACAGAAATACAGTACTGCATATGATAAAATAGAATTAGACAAATTAAAAGAGTGTTTCAAAAACATGAAGACAAATAAAAATTTGGAGAAACGGTTGTTATATGCATGACGACGTGGGTTGTAAGTATTCAATGACCCATGATGTACCAAGGTGTTGCAAGGCTGCGATATATGTTTCACATTAACACCAAGCAATAATCCTAATGAAATAATATCAGTGTGTGCAAGAGATGTTTGCAAGAAATGTACTGGAAACAAAACAAGAACTGCACTTAGTCTGGTAGGTATTGAAAAGTCAACAGTGTTACTGCTTACAGTTTTCGGTATCTCGGTATGTCTTCTTTTTGATATTTTATAATTTTTCTGAACTCTAGCTGTGATAACTTTCACTTGGATGTTATAGGTTGCATTGAGTAAGTAAAGCTGGAAAAAATATTGGGTTGTATGTTTTCATTTATGGCTGTAAAGCAAAAAAAATGGGAATATTTCGAAGGGGGTGATTCTTTTCTATTCCCACTGTATACTGAAATAACTCTCAAAGTATCACAATAACACAATTAAACAAAGTCATCAGGTTATGTTGTTTTAGACAGAAACATAATAAACCTCTGGGACAGTTGTCATTATTCACCTGTTTTATGTTAATCTTCAACTCATTAAGGGGGTCAGAATTTCCAATGGACTGGGCAGCTTATTCCACCTGCTAGGAGCTACACATGAAAAGAGTCTGGATTGAGATTTTATACCATGCATAGGTGACATCACCAGACACCATTCATCAGCAGACTTGAGTGGTCAAGAAGGGTCAAGGGACCTCTCAAATGGCTCCATATACAGTATATAGGTGTTGACCCATTGACTACTCTGTGGGGAGAATCAAGTAATTGAGCTTAATGTGTGCTGTAACAGAAAGCCAGTGCAGCGATGTGAAAAGAGAAGTGACATGTTAGGTTTGAGCAAATTAAAGAATTTTGCAGACTTGCAGCTACACAACAAGAAAAACTTTTTACTAATGTAAGTTTATGTATAAAACAGACATACAGTTTTTCTTTTAAATTAATTCTGCTAGTTATGTGGAACATGACTAGATTAAGTTATTCCAACCTTTTTTTTCCCCCCCAGAGTATAGGGAAACTTCACAGAACTTGGTAGAAATAAGCCTCTTGCGCTGATCAACAGCATTGAGGAAAGCATATTACAGAAATGAACACTGTATTAACTAGTACTTTTATTTAATTAGGGGCTAATTCCCCCATTCCCATCCCAACCAACCCCCAGAAATCTATAACTTAAATTTTATGTAACTGTAAACTCTCCTTCAGTTGCCTTACCTGTAATGGATTCTGGAAGGTTCTGTTCTTTTTTTTTTTTTTTTTTGCGGCATTATCAGGGGAAGATCAAAGCGAAGAGCATCAATGCAGCGCAGGGAGGGACTGCGCGGCGAGTCTTCCTGAAATTGTGGTTGCGCAAAAGGCGTGACGAGAGGCTTTCCGGGTGGAGATAGAGGGTGGCGCGCGGGGCGGAACTTTAAGTGGCACTCTACCTGTGCTGGCGTGTTAGAAGAAACTATGGTGAGTAAAACGACGAGACACCAAGAAGCTTACGGATTACGGACAGCGTGTGAAGGTAACGACAAGGAAAGCAACAAGCTGCCACGCAAGTGTCTGCTATTCGAAGTGTTTTTGTTGCATTGCTTTTAAGGTCGGTTTCTGACGGAAGGTCGGCTTTCAAACACTGACGGATGACGAATTACGTCATGTGTCTTCCTGGAAAAGTGAGCAAGCCATGCACCTGTTTTTTTTTCTTCTACACGTTGTTTTCGTGCAGCAAACCCGCACTCTCGTGGGATTTGCTGATGCGGTGGCCACACAACGAAACCCACGTGGATGACCCGTTTAATATTGCAGTGAAACCAACCGGTGCGGCTTTCTGTTAGGATGTAGAGGTACTGGTACTGGTGGTGAGGCCACCCGAGTGAGATTTATGTAAGTGGGCGTCAAAGTGACGTCCAGGAAAGACCTTTCGGGGTGGATTGATGTGACATTTCTAAGATCTTGGAGTCCTCGGTTCCCTTCTTTTTTCCTTTCTTTAAAAACCTTACGCACAACTCGAAACCCTGAAGTAACTGGTAAAGCTGGTACTAACTTTCCTTTTGTCTAGAAGTCTTGATCCTTTTTTTAAATTTTTGGTTTGCATGCCATGCTCTCATCTAACCAGAGCTGCACATCTTCGGGAAGGAGCTATTGTTAAATCGATAGTCTCAAGTTTTAAAATTACTTCACACCGTTCTGATTCTTTCTTTTTTCATAGTTGCTTCCATTCACAAGTTTACTCAACCTGTTTAGTACAGATCAGGATTGTTAATAACTTAAACTGGTAGATCAGGTGCCATTCTATAACACGGTACTTGCGTAAATGCAGTCACAAACCAACCCAACTTGTTGCTTTCCAAACATTTAGAGTCTGCCAAGGTTTGAAATCGCCATGTTTTACTACTTTACATACATATCGAGGGAAAATATTGTGATGGGGTCAAATTTTCGACTTTGACAGTACACATTTGCTTAGGGTTGCCAGATTAGAAAATTAGAAATACGAGACACTCTTTGTAAAATCTCTCTTTGTTTTACTATACCTGTATATATACATTTATACACACCCCCTACACACCCAAACCGATATATAATAGTAGAGACACAAGTTAAAAACATAAAGCAAGAGTTTTAATGGGTTATGAGGAAAACAAAAGTAAAATCATTTGAAAATCATTTAATACAAGCTAAAAAAAAATTCTGTAAAAGTGAAATCATTTGAAAATATTTATTTAATACAGACAACAGAGAAATATTATTATTATTATTGAATACAGGCAGAACTGCACAGCAGCGCAGCTGGAGTGCAAAAGAGTAACAGTGTCGCTGTCCTCAGCCAACCATAGCAACTGAACAAGTTGCAAACAGGCAGCAAACACTAGTTTCCTCGTTACATTTGGGTTATTTTCATCAAGAGAATCTGAGAAAATAAAGTATAATTACTTATAAGTTACAACTAAGTACCGTAAGAAGGTAGTAAAAATATATTTTTATTACGAAATTTGAAAATGAACTAAGTACGGGACAGGGGACAAAATTATCAAATATGGGATATGTCCTGTATATAAGGGATGTCTGGCAACCCCAGATTTGCCCACTGCCCACAGTGGTGTGCGTCTGTGAAGAAGGTGAGCCCATCCATGGATGACAAAATTAAAAACTTAACCACTTCACCCAAATGACAATTTGCACTGTTTTTAACACTGTTAATTTGTACAAACCTTTGTATTTTGAGCACTCTGTCCGATTTTGTTCTGTAGATCTTTTTATTTTTCGTGTTGTCATGCAGAATTTGGTAAGATTTTTTTTTTCAACATGATGATCTTCCATTTCGGTGCTATTTTGTACAGATTCTTTGAGCCTTTTTTAAAATGTGGAGGATTTCATTGCTTTTTTATTAACTGCTGTTTGGGTAGGTAGACTAGCAAGATACAACTTTGCTTGGTACTGAGTGCATTTACAAGTATATAACAAAACACAAATTGGAAAACCAAAGCTGAAGATGTAATTGTTGTAAGCTAGGTAATGTAATTCATTTTCTGAGAATCACACACTGGTATTTGTGTGTGGAGTCTCTAAAATTAAGTAAGAAACTGGAAAAGAAGCTGGCAGCCATGATACGTTACCAAAAAAAAAAAAACATGTTGGTAAGTGACCCATAGGACTGCATATAAGATGTTTTGTACTGGATGTTGATTTGCTACACGAGTTGAGGGAGAAGAACATCAAAATTCATTATCTTTTCTTTTATTAGAAAGTAGGCTGCTATAGGAAAGCATATATGGGTGTCAGACTTGCCTTTTGGAGGGCCATGGTAGCTTCAGAGTCTTGCTCAATTTATAAATCAGAAGCCAGTCCTTTCCTAATGAACAGTGTCATTTAGTTATGTAACTTGTTAGCATTCTCACTGTACCACATCAGATGTTTATATTATCATGGAATTGGCCATTTCTGAGAACTTTTTTGGAGACGCACTATGAGTGAGCACACAGTTGCAAATGAAACTGAGTTAGATTTGATGCTATTATTTTTTGCATTACATTGTTGAACTGACATAAAAGCATAAAACAATTTGACAAATGAGAGAGGAGAACATTCAATCCATCAGGCTCATTTATTTAGATAATAGCTAAAATGTCCCAATATTGCATATAAACACCTCTTAAAGGTTGTCAATGTTTTAATTCAGTTACATGACTTGGTAGTTTGTTCCACATTCCCACAACTTTTTTACATAAATAAGTTCTTTCTATCTTCAGTTCTAACTGCACTTCCCCGTAAATTCCACTGGTGTCCGTGACTATACAAATAACTCTTAAGTTAAATTCTGAAGGATCTGCTCTATCAATGCCTATGAGAATTTTGAAAACTTGGATTAGGTTCCCACACTCTGATCTGCTCAAAGTCTGTCAGAGTACCACATGTTCTTAAGTCCTGGGATGCATTTGGTCTCCTTTGCACAGCTTCAAGTGCTGCTGCCATTTTTTGTAGTTTGGTGACCAAAGGTGGCCACAAAACTCCAGGTGCTGTCTCACTAGTGCATTATACAGTATAGTCTGAGCATAATGTCCCTTGATTTACTCTATATTCTACAGTGAAAGGGAAGATAAAGAAAGACGTGAATTTCTGAAACGAGTTCACTATATTAATACTAGAAGGTCCTGTTTCATTAATAAACAGTAATTAATACCTTATGAGGCACCATTTCTGTCCTTAAGACTAATGTTTATCATGTTGGAGTCGCTGACAAACTATAAAACGTTAGTTTTATGAATTAGAAGTTAACTCCTATTTTTTATAATGTTTAAGTTGTGTGTAACTTGTGATTTTTTTTTTTGGAGAAGTTATATTTCACAGTCTATTCCCTCCCTATACATGCTTACCAAGGGTTGTTTTTCATCATGAATGTTACAAAAACAGCATTGGCAAATCCGAGTGCAAATCTC
Organism: Erpetoichthys calabaricus; assembly: GCF_900747795.2. Taxonomy (NCBI): domain Eukaryota; kingdom Metazoa; phylum Chordata; class Cladistia; order Polypteriformes; family Polypteridae; genus Erpetoichthys; species Erpetoichthys calabaricus. Next base: position 242,851,979 of record NC_041397.2, read on the forward strand.
CATATACCATGCAATGTAGCAAGATGTCATGTGTTTTTGTTTCATTTTGAATGTACTTTTATGACACTGTAATACCTAGATTTCTTTTATTTTTAGGTTTTTTTCGGTTGGCTGCTTTTCAGTATGGAAATGAAGAGGACTGTTGGAAGCCTGTGACATAGATGCAAATGATACACTACTCATCATGTACAGCTGCTAAACTTTACTCACTTTACAAGGCACTTGCCAAGGCCTTTTTGTGTCAGACTAGGTGTCTTTTTGAAAGAATGTTTTCTGTGAGAACATTAGAAGGGCCATATTTTTGCTTTGTCATGGCCTGCCTTCAGTTGCTTTTTTTGTTGCTAATGTACCAACGTAGCTCAAGCAGTTGGTCAGGTGCATTTATGGAAAAACTACCTGACAAATGGGATTATTCAAAACTGCATGATGTCTATTTCAACCTTAGTTTTTTTTCACCAGCCTCCACTGAAGATTTACACCACTGTCCTCCCAAGTCACCGCTTTTGGGTAGGTGTGCCTTATAATGCTTTGGTCCTGTTTAGAGTTGTATTCCTAATTCTGCATTATAAAGCATTATCATCAGTGTGCATTTTGATTTTTCAGTCATATGTATTGCTGTATAGTGCTCATTAAATTTAACAAATACTCCCAACATCAACACTGAATTATTTACAAAGACAACAAATAAAAAGTACAGCTAAAAATACATGTAGATAGTATTACAAGTTCTATAACTGGATTGTGCTCCATACCATTCTCAGTCCTGGTAATAAAAATGGGAGAAGGGGAATATACATCCCAATTGCCTGACATCTGTTCGTAGTTCCAAGTCAATTCTGAAATATAATGATAATGATTAAAGCCATCCAAAGATGATCTTGGATCTAAGTCAGTATGATATCATAGTCCAGGTGTACAAAGGTTCACTGCATTTGCAAGTAATATAATCAGTCCCATTGGTAGATACAACAGTGAGTAAGAACACTGTCTTTGATTAGGAGACATGCAGTTTGAGAAAAGCTAAGGTAACTTCTTTAATATAGGAGTTAAAGATTTAACACCGAAAATGTTGAATTAACAAGAACTGCAGATGTAGCAGCGTGTTTCTAATAGGTACATTGGTGAGAAAGAAAATTAGCAGTGACAGAGATACTTGAGAACCAGAGTATCTAAGTGCCTTACTGTGGTAGAAGTAATTTGGTGTTTTTTGGGTTTAATATTTTGGGTATGTTTGCTGGGTCTTTTGTCCTCCATAACAAAGTGGTGGACAGAATGGTTGTCATACTGGTGGCTCCCAGCTCTGAGCTATGAAATCCTTTACAATGTGAGCCCCTTAAAAATGATGTTTTAGGAGAAAGCAGAAGAGTTACCATGATACAAGTTTTATCCATTGGTTAGTTCATTCTTAAGATGACCAAATAACATTATACACAAGCCATATGTGAACAAAGCTAACAGTGTGGTTTTGTGTTTTGTAAAAATGTATTAATTAATTAATAGCCTACTTTCCTACCAGAGAAAAGGACACTTTTGGAAGACAAGTTTTGTTTTTTATCTATAAGTGCAACATACAAAAGAATACCTGATTTAAAATTGAATGTCAGATGAAAATTATTTTTGTTATACCTGCAAAAAATACACTCCGATCACTTTAGTATGGTTACATATTTTTAGATATTGGATATAATGTACTTTGTAAAAATGGTAAAGCATAAGTGTGCTGATAAAAAAGGGAATGCACCACTTGCTAATGCTCTTTTGAACATAGTATATTGTGTTCTCTATTGAAATAGAATAGATTGCCATATCCTGGTGAGTATTAAATGCACTGGTAATGCACAACATCACTTCTAATAGCAATCACAAATGGGGCTTTATCCATGTTCTGTACAGGCAGGAGAAGGAGGGAGCAAAGATGAGCTCTGGCACTAGTGTAGCAAGTTGCAACAGGAAACACAAACTGGTGTTATTGGAGTTATGATCCCGTAAAACATTTGGAATAATTATATAAGATGCACAGAAAACTATAGGAATAAGCCAGCAAGCCTGAGTATGTAGCTGGGGTTAAAACCACAGGCTATTGAAAGGTGTCCACACAGTTCTGCAGGGACGTGAGCTAATGTTAAATGAGTAGCAGTCTGGTAAAATACTCTGAAATATAGTAGGAGATGCATTTAAAAAAATGCAGAAACAACAGTTTGAGGAGTCTGCCAGGTCAAGTAAGGTCCAGCATGTTTCACATTAATCACAAATGGACAATGCTGGTAGTGATCCAGAGAAATTTCCAAAAATACACAGATTATTCTTAAAATTAGGTCTTGATGTTGTTAAACAAACAGTCAAAGTTGTTCGTAAATCAGGCATCAATATCAGTTGAAGTGAAGAGGATTGGTAATTGCAATGATTGAAAAGGGTCTTTCAATAAGCCTCAAAGATGTTGTAACTTTGTGACTAGCTGAATGGTTATGGTTTAAGTTGAGTCAGAACCCAGATCTAAAGTGATATACCCACTGATCAGTTGATTATTTCTAGTTTAAAAGTAATTTTAAATTTAAGTACTATACATTGACCTTTCTAAGGCACCCCTTACATTAAAGAATGTTAAAGTATGGAAAGTGTAATTACTATCTTAAATAATCATTTCATGCCCGAAATTGTTTATTTTTTGTTTAACGGTTTGCTGCATGTAGACAAATGCCCAGTGCTGCTGTTTTTCTTTATATCCTGGTAGTAAGGAAGCCTCACTATAAATAATATAAATAGTATAGATATAGTGCACCTGGCTTGGATTGTTAGTTAGTTAAGCAATGATCTCTGTTGTTTTTTATTTTTGTTAAAGCTTTCTACACATATCCATCTGAAGAAAATTGTGCTAAACACTATAAGATGTCCTTTTTCTGTGTCTTGCAGTTTGATTCTTTTTTTTAGTTCTGTAATGTAACCTGCCCAAAAATGGGGTTCTTAGTTAGAGCTAATTTGGGAATCTCAAGTTTTGTAATTTAAATTTCTTTCTTTTTTTTTTCTTCTTGTATTTGTGAACGCTTGTTCTTGGACCACAATGAGATATAGTAGCAAGCTCCTTAATTTAGCTTTGTTTTTTCTGTACGTTTTGTTTGTAATATTATCTCTTACCTCCCTGAATTGGATTATCATATCTCTGAATTGCAGTTTCATTCTTGTAAGATCTTGCCTTGTCAATTTGATCTTTGGATACCTGCTTTAAGGTAATTTTTAAATCACTACTTGAAATATTCCTCATTGCAGTCTGGTAGCATAGGTGGTATATAATTGAAAATTGTTAACAGCTAAGTAGAATCCTCTATAAAAAGCTTATTGTTCAGAGTGAAGGTATAGCTTTTGCTACTGTGTTTATGGAGTCTTGACAACCAGCATCTTTTCTTTTGGGATTTGTCTAAATTGATGCTTTCATTTCCAGTATGACATTCAGGGTCAGTTCTTTTTATTTGGTTGTCCTGGTTTCAATTTCCATTCTGTGCCCCATACTATTCAAAGTGGTTAGGCAAATGTTCAAACTAGTCTTTAATATTTGTCTAGAGAGATGCTATCTTACATATTTGCTTTTGACATCAATACGAGATCAAACACTATAATCTATGTCACTAACTTTAATTTTCAATGTGGAGTTAACTCCCTCCTGGAGTAAATATACCATATTGGTGTACATAATGTGTAGGTTAGTTTCAATGTGTTTAACAAATGTTTCAAAGTGGAACACTTAAAAATAGTATTACTTTTTTCCTTTTCTTAACAACAAATCAGAATTTTATTGCCTCATTTAGTTAATTTGCTGCATTGTTAACTATAATATTTACTTGATAAATGCCTAGTGCCATTTTTAAAATGCAGCCTGGAGTCTAGAGTCATGTAGTAGGCCTCTGGCATCACTCATTTAGTTGTGCATTGGCATTAAAATTATACTTGAATATAAAATGAGAGAGACCGTCAGAGAGACAGTGTTATATAGTTATGGATAAAAGTATGATTTTTCATATGCATTCACAAACACCAAGGGCACTCAAAGATGAGACCCTAATAATTTATCTACTGTATGTATAAAGTACTTTGGCATGTTTGCAAGGAAGTTTGAATAGCAGTCTCAAAGCTCAAAGAATGATAATGAATAAATGCATCAGGAAGCTTTGCAATAGTAGTAACTGCCTTTGGTGATTTATATGAAGAATTTAATTATAAAAGCATAGTATAATCTTCTTTCAATGACGTATAAAATCTTCTTGGAAGAGTGAAGAGAGTTGTAAGATTATTCTGAAGTGATTTTCTTGTGATCTTTTCCTGTAGCATTTTGAGCTACATTATTTGTATGAAAATGTGCTATATAAATAAATGTTGTTATAGTGTAATTTGCATTTTATTTGTTGGAAAGTTTGAAAGTATTGATAGGTAATTCCAATTCTTGGCAAAAACACACTCCTACAATTTAGGGATGCATGGCTATGCTTCAGAATCAGGATGATTTTTATTTTTAAAATGTAAAAAGTTCAAAATTTGCACTTGTTATGCTGAACTGCTTAAGTCTGTGAATATTATCAGGCTATAAACTTTGTCTGACACACTATTCATGCTGCTGGGAACATTATTAAGGACAAATTCCAGTTTTATCTCGGCGTATCCAGATAAAAGTAGATTTAGTATACGCCTTAGTGTCATGCTTGTCCTAAAGAGTCACTGCAACCATTTGCACAGCACAGGTGCATCCGTAAAACATCACCCTTCATGCTGAAGTTATTTATGACTGTGCGAACAAACTGGTTAAGTAACCAAATAGGTCAACAAATATAATTCATTTCATCCATTGAGCTAATAACTGTGGAGTGCAGTTCCACTGAAAAATATGAGAATAGTTTGATAATCTTTCCAATTTTCAAAATAAAACACAGATCCAAAATTTTCCAAACTTTTTAACAGAAGGTTTTGAAGATTAAGGAAGAGTTTTAAACATCACAGAAACTGAGTGGAGGTGAAACACATTTAAAAGGGAGTAAATATTCTTAATCAGTTTGCAGAGCAGTGTGGTGTTATTAATTCCATTTAAGTTCTCATTTTGTAGGATAAAACAGAGTATCATGTTAATTTCATTGTTCCGTAATAACGTAAAACGGTATACTAGCGACCCACGATTTGTATACCAAAGGATAAAGGATTTTATTTTGTTAATAAAGGCAATGGCATTTTTTAAAAATAATTCTTATTGTGTGAAAATAGCATGACTTTTTCATTTTTCAGACATGTTTTTCATGTTATCATTTCCCAAATAATAAAATATTCCAGTTTTCTTTCTCAAATTATTAGCATACTAGAGTCCTGGAAATACTAACATATTGCAATTTTTTTGTAAGACAAGAGGATGTATTATGTATTGCTGAGAGTATATTTTTCAGGCAATTCCTGAATTTTCAGTAAAGATGATACACCCCTACTAAAGTATAATCGGTTCATTTTAAACTCTGCTCTTTCCAATTATGTTTCTACAATAGAGGAAGCTTAAATTGTAACTACACTAATAAAACATAAATATGAATTAGTTATTTATTGTCAAAGTCATGCCAAAATGAGAGATGGAAAATAAATTTATTAACATTCCCTGAAACTGTTCAGCTTACTTGCAATGCACCTCTGGTGACCTTAATTGATGAAGATTAGTTTTGTATTGTGAAAAGAAAAATCACAGATGATTATTAAAATTAGGTCTTGATGTTGTTAAAAACAGTCAAATGATGAAAATGATAAGGGAAAAAAGAGGAAATTATCTTAGTTATTGTTGATGCCTGGTCATCATTCCTCTTCAGTTAACCAGACATGAGATCTAAAATTACAATTTATTTTAATTTTAAATAAAATTTGATATGAGGGGTTTTAGCATAGTACACAACAAGGTGGAAAAATGATTCAATTAGGAAAATAAATTTTCTACATAATGTGCACATACTGGTTAAAAAAATAGCACCATTTAGATAGCATGTTCCAGTGCTCTGACTGCTGTGTTGTCTTTTTCTTCTAGTTGGCCCAATAAGAGTAAATTTTCATAATGTTCCCAACATGAAGAGAATTATAAGGAAGAACCCGTATGTTCAGCGAGGAGGCTTGTACACTCCACGACACTGTGTGGCACAGTACAAGACTGCAATTTTAGTACCTCATCGTAATCGAGAGACTCACCTTCGTCACCTTCTGTATTTTCTCCATCCCTTCCTGCAGAGGCAGCAGCTTCATTACAGGATTTATGTCATCAATCAGGTACTAAAGTCTTGAAAATTGCCATGTGTTATGCTGATAGGGCAGATAAAATTTTTTATTTTTTTTTAAATGCAGATTTTTGCTATGTTCTAACTTTTCAGAAAAACTGTCATCTGTGCAGTACAAACTGATGAATCATTATGCAATTGAACATTATAGTTTATGAGTAGAAAAGACCACATCTTCAGAGATGGATATTATTTTGGAAACATCTGGCATTTCTTCTTTAATAAAGACAAAGACTTTACAGGGTTCTTGAAATATTTATAAAAGTAATCCATCCATCCATCCATTTTCCAACCCGCTGAATCCGAACACGGGGTCACGGGGGTCTGCTGGAGCCAATCCCAGCCAACACAGGGCACAAGGCAGGAACCAATCCTGGGCAGGGTGCCAACCCACTGCAGGACACACACAAACACACCCACACACCAAGCACACACTAGGGCCAATTTCGAATCACCAATCCACCTAACCTCATGTCTTTGGACTGTGGGAGGAAACCGGAGCGCCCGGAGGAAACCCACGCAGACACGGGGAGAACATGCAAACTCCACGCAGGGAGGACCCGGGAAGCGAACCCAGGTCCCCAGGTCTCCCAACTGCGAGGCAGCAGTGCTACCCACTGCGCCACCGTGCCGCCTATAAAAATAATAATACATTTTATTTATATAGCGCCTTTCCCATGCTCAAGGCACTTACAGAATATAAGAAAGAACGGTAGGGTATACAGTATGTAGCATTGTACAAACCAAATAAATAAATAAGAATTACGACAGTGAATTCAGAGAAAAAAAACAGACAACATAATTGATGGTCTCGCACACACACATATAGGTTACATGAGCATCTTGACAGAGAAGTAAACTGAGAGAAGGGTAATAAAGTCAAGTAGAGCTAAAAGCCTTCCTGAACAGATGAGTTTTGAGTTGTTTTTTAAAAGAATTCATGGAGTCAGCTGACCTGATTAATTTCAGTAGGTCATTCCAGAGTCTGGGTGCTATGCAGCTGAAGGCCCTGTCACCCATGGAGTGTAGATTAGTGTGGGGTACAACAAGATTGCAAGAATCAGAGGACCTTAGGGGGCGGACATACACATAGTGATGGAGAAGGTCACTGATGTAGTTTGGTGCAAGGTTATTTAAGGCTTTGTAGGTTATTAGTAGGATTTTATATTCGATTCTGTAAGACACAGGGAGCCAGTGAAGACGGAGCAGGATGGGTGTGATGTGCTTGCTGCTGCTGGTTCGAGTAAGGACTCTTGCAGCTGAGTTTTGAATAAGTGGGAACTGTGACAGAAGATTAGAAGGGGCACCTGTCAGTAGGGAATTACAATAATCGATGCGGGATCTGATAAAAGCATGGATAAGTTTCTCAGCATTAGAGAAGGAGATGAAGGAGCGAACACGGATATGTTACGGAGGTGAAAGTAAGAAAGTTTCTTAATATGATTTATATGGGCGGAATAAGAGGGAGGAATCAAAAATGACACCAAGATTTTTTACAGTAGAGGCAGGTCTGGTGAGATCACCGCCAAGATAGACTGGGAAGGAGCTCATTTTATTAAGGTGCATTTTTAGTCCCAATTTGCAGGAGTTCAGTTTTATTGCAATTTAATTTTAGAGTTCTGCTCCATCCAGGTTTTAATTTCACTAAGGTAGGTTGTGAGCTGAGAAAGCTCTGATGAAGTTCCACTTTTAACATTGAAGTAGAGTTGAGTATCATCTGTATAAAAATGATAACCCAGTCTATAGCTACGGATAATCTGGCCAAGGGGAAGCATGTAAATACAGAAAAGCAGAGGACCGAGGACAGAGCCCTGAGGGACTCCTTGTGCGACTGGCACTGAGCTGGATCTGCTGTTGCCAAAACTAAGAAACTCTTGCCTATCATTCAGATAGGACTTGAACCACTGGAGGTCAGTGCCAGAGATACCCAGCATATTCTCCATTCTGGACAGTAGAATGTCATGTCTGACCATGTCAAATGCTGCACTGAGGTCTAATAGAATTAATATGCTGGTTTGTCCAGAGTCTGCTGCCATAAGCAAATCATTGGTTACCCGTAGCAGAGCAGTTTCACAGTTGTGCCGCGCCCTGAAACCAGACTAAATGGGTTCCATCAAGTTATTAGAAGTTAAGTAATTGATGAGTTGGGAAGCTACAACACGCTCGAACTTTTGACAGGAAAGGTAAGTGGGAAATAGACCGGAAATTGTTAAGATTGTCAGCATCAAGACCAGATGTTTTTAACATTGGGGTTACAGAAGCAATTTTAAAAGTGAGTGGCACAGAGCCAGTGTCAAGTGATGAGTTTATTATTGTTGTAACAGTCGGGGTTATGGCATGAAGGCAGGATTTAAGTAGTGTGGTGGGGATGGGGTCCAGTACACAAGTAGTCGGCCTCATCTTACAAAGCAGGTTATTAACAAACGCAGATGTGACTGGTGAGAACTTGGAGAAGGAGCTGGATGGAGTGGGAAAACAGGGAGAGATATAAATAGATAATGTATTTATGTTAGTTGAATTATTTAGAAAAAGTGGAGGAATTCTTCACAGACTTCAGTAGAAGAGATAGTTGGGCCAGATGCGGGTTCGAGTAGTTTATTAACTACAGAGAACAAAACACTTGGGTTATCGTGGCCATTTTCTATTATTCTGCCATAATGGGTGTTCTTGGCAGAAGTTAGTGCTTCTCTGTAAGCTCTTTGGTGGTCAGAGAAAGCCTGGATGTGCACGGTGAGGCCAGTCTTACGTGACATTTTCTGAAGGCGTCGGCCAGCTGCTTTCATAGATCGCAATTCTGAATTATACCAAGGAGCTGAACGTTTAAAGGAAACCTCCTTATGTTTTAAAGGAGCTGTTTTATCTAATGCTGAATGAAGGGCTGAGTTATAGTGGTCAACAAGACTATCTAGTATTGACGGAATAGGTGCAGATAGTAAAAGATCAGAAATGGATCCAGAAAGGATATTTATCTGGAATCAATTGTTGTTATGTAAACTAGGGGGCTTCAGCCCCTGCTCGCTTCGCTCGCCCACCCCTGGGTTTGGTTTCCCGGATATACAATTTAAAGAGATTATTTTCATGGGAATTGTTGCATATGCATTATTTTCACTTTTACTTTAAAACTTTTATAAAAATATTTCGAATTAACTTTTCTTCAAGATTGCATTGAATTCTGATTCCGTATTTGGACTTACATTATGACAACGCAACTTATAACTGCCTGTGAGTAAATATTGTTTCTTTCTCTCTAATAAATAGAACGACATTCACGAATGTTTGTTGAACGTATAAAATTATTGTGCTGATAAAATTTATAAGAGCTGAGAGCGTAGGAAGCGTGTCTGACAAAAGCATTCACACAACTGAGGTTAGATGACTGTGGTCTTGTTTGAAAATAGTTGTAAGTAGGGCATGACTTAAAAGAATCTCATGTTAGAAGTCTCAGTCTCACGGGACTTCATACCGTAACAACGTTTTTGGAAACTTTTAATTCTTGCTGCAACACGAATTAGACGACCTACAAGTCTCCGACTTAAAGTGTAAATCCGAACAATATATTTGATCTCTTTTCGCTGTTCCATTATTTCACTAAGTAATAATTCCCGTTTGTTTGCACTAATGCGATCTTTCCTATCCTTTTTTTGAGGCTTTGGAATTTTCGTACTTACATTATCTCTAACCTGCTATGCATGTGTACAGTGCCAACATTTTTGAATTCTTTACAACGTTCTACTTTGTCATCTACTCTGTCTTTTATTTCTGGCCCCAGGCATGGTTAAATTTCTTTCTCGCGGGTCGTATAACGCTGCTCGCGTTGTGAAAGAGGGGGCTGAATGCACACTAAGGAGATGCGCTCGGATCATCTGCTGTCTTTCTGCTGCTGCTTGCGAGCTGCGTTTTCTTCTTTTCGTGCTGCACGTCCACCATTTAAAAGCCTGTACAGCAGCTGTCCTTTTGTCTCGCGGGACATGAAAGTGTCTTCTGAGAAGATCATGTCTCGTCTCCCTCCCAAGATTTTTTTTTTATAATAGAGAGACTTTTTTGTTGTCCTGAAAAAAACTTAATAAGAATTTATTTTTCATTATCATATTCATTTAGTTTCGTATTTCATGGACTTTATGAAAAAAAATTATGTATGAATTTAATTATTTTAATTTCATATATAAAGAAGAAGAAATAATAAATATTAACAATTTAAACTGATTTAAGAAATATTTTGTGTGTTTGAAAATGCATATAAAATGTAATACTCAGGGTGGGAATTTTCCATGAACTTGTTCCTCACACATCTAGTTCCAATATAGCACGAAACCTATAACAGGGAGATAGATACACAAGCTCGGGAGAAAAAAGTGCAGTCATTGGGCCCTTTTGTTTTAGGAGACATAACTTTTTTTTCTTACACCTTCCAGGTATGTTTCTTTCAACTCTCCAGTCACAGTGCAATAAAATGTATGAGTTTCAATTTCTTGTAAGCACTATAACCATACCTAATCATTTCTGTATGAATAAATAACTCATAAACTGACTGAAGCAAGAGAGAAATCAGTCGTAGTTGAAATTCAGCCTAGCATGCCTCTTCTTTGGCATTCACTGGCTGTCAAGTATACTTTTATCTAAGCATTTATTTTTTCATTTTTGGTTCTATTTTATCTCTACCAGAACCTTTCAATACTCTTTTATTGCATTTAATCTGTAGCTTTTATGTACTGCATGTATTCACTTATTTTTTTCTTAATAAAATAACTTGTGACACAGCCACAGTTCAAAGTTGCCAATATTAATGACAACTAAGGTTCAAAAGGGTTAAGTAGATTTGGTACCAGAAGCCACAGCTAGTAGAGTGAAGGGCAAAATGATTCCATGGTTAAGTGCATCTTTGTCAGACTGAACCATTATGCGAACACTGTTAGAAAAAATGGAATTAAATATGTCATATTTATCTTGCACATAACTTAACCCTGGAACTTTTGTTTGCTCTATGCTTTAACAGGCTGGTAATGGCACATTTAACCGGGCAAAGCTACTCAATATTGGTGTGCGAGAGGCACTGAAAGATGATGAATGGGACTGTCTATTTTTGCATGATGTGGACCTCATCCCAGAGAATGACTACAACTTGTATGTGTGTGACGAGTTATGCCCCAAGCATGTGTCCAGTGCAATGAACAAATTCAACTACAGGTAGGCTAGCCCTTGAAATCTAGTTTTGTTTTCTGCTATTAGCATTGTCCAGCATTCTGCATCTACCTTTCATGGTGTCCTGTACAAACCTTTTGAAGTGGGTTAATGAATCTGAAAATGATAGCCGTTGTTTTAGTGTAGCAATGAATAAAAATTTAAAAAATTACAATTTAAGAATTAGTGTACTAATGATAAAATGTAGTTTAGGTCAGTGCTTAACTTACCCCGATTGACAGTGGTAGTTGAATTAATTCAGTTTGATTTGAGGCTGCATTATTTAATATATACATGATGGATCATTGTTGTATTGTTAGTTTTTATTTGCTAAAGGTTCTTATTCTTAATTTGTGTTGTCTTACTTTTCTCTTTGTTCCACTGTCTTGAATCTCTGACTCAATCAAGACGAGAATTTAATGCTTGAATTTTCAAAGGAAAGCAAAACGTGTTACGACTGTCTGTTAGATATGTAGTGATTTTAATTTCATGATAACTGTTCAATAAATATCCCTGGTTGAAGGTAATTTCTGCATAGGTTCTTTGCACTGCTTGTTGGTAAATGTGACTGTTGTCATGTCAAAGAGAAGAGCAATTGCAGTGTCACAACTATAGTGAATATTATTATATTTTTCCTTCACATTTTTCTGAATGGTATCTAAATATTTTGAGGAATTTCCAGCACTGAAGTGTAAAGTGAGTATTGCAGTTTGTGAGTTTATTTGGTTAAAACGTGTAACAGGAAAGGACAGCTTTTTTAGGATATATTTATTTTGGGCACACCTCTTTCCTCATGATTTGCAACACATTGTGTTTGAGAAGAGCTATGAGCTGAAAGCAAACAAAACTTGTTGGCGCAAGAGTGTTGCTTCCTGGTGGTGGTGTAAAGTGGCATCAGGTTTGCCTCCTTTTTTAGAGGAAGGATCAATTAATCTTATATATATATATATATACACACACACACTATATGTGTGTGTGTGTGTGTATATGTATATATAATTTTTTTTTATATTGATGGTTAATTTGTATTGAGAAGAATACAATGTGCTTGAAAGTGTCTCTGTGGATCCAGCTTTGAATCGGGTCCACTAAGCCCTGGATCTGTCCTCATATAGGGCAGTTTGGATTAATGTACCACAGACTAAACTGTCACCCCTTGGCCAGCGGTCTCATAGCCGTGTGGAGGGGGATGTGTTGCTTTAGGAAGTCATCATCATCAAGCATTTTGGGAGGGAGGTTTCACACGACACATACAGTAGAGCTTCCCCAGTTAAAAACAGGGCAACGATAGCCAGCCAGGCTCCCCTGTTCCAGCACATCAATGTTGCCGTGCACTCGAAGCAGAACAAGAAACACTCTGGGTTGTCTGAGGGAGCCATCTTTACCAGCACATCCCTGGTGAGTGCAAAGATCGGACTGCCCGCAGGAGCTTCATGTAGCTCCGCTGGTATCTGGATATCCTATGCCTCTTGGGGTTCCATTGGAGCAAGACCCTACTCCTGGTACCATATGATGCGTGAGTCACTGTCTTGCACCCCAAAACACGAGGCTGGGTCTCAGTACTTTAGCAATACCAGCTTTATTCAACTTGAAACAGGAATAGCAGGGTTATTTATTGCAGCGGGAGCTACCACTCTCCTATACAGAGACACAGCAAACGGGCATATTTGGGGCCAGGTCAGTGGCCAAGCTATACTGTTTCCTGCATTTATAAGATTCCTTGCATCACCCATCGGTGACAGGTGCTTATAGCGCGACTGCGATTGGCTTGCAGTTGTTTCCACGGTGCTATGCTGCTGCGCTGCAAACCTGCAGTTGCCTCGGCGACGGACAAGCAGTACTCCACAGATGCGACAGTCGCGCTTTGGCATGTCGTCCCATTGGAGGGGGTCCTAAAAGAGTTCAGAAAAAAAAAATATATATATACACACACAGATACACAGATAGATAGAGATTACATAGTATATACAGATAGATACAGATGATCTTTGGTACAGTTTGCATATTTGTCACTGGAAATCCACAAAGGGAACCAATGAATCACATATCGTAAAATAGTTTATTTCTAAGCTTTCAATTCCTACCAGGAATCATTATCAAAGGAAAATGATTCAGCAATTTGAAAGTGTGGCTGTAACTCAGTACACACCGGAAGTTTGAATATGCTACATTGACAACACATTTGTCATATTAAAAAAATGACCCGCTGAATGATTTTCATAACCACATCAACGCGATATTCCCTGCAATCCAGTTTACTATAGAAAAAGAAATAAATCAACGCATCAGTTTCCTGGACATATTCATTGAATATACTGTTTCCTGCGGTATACACGGGACAAACGTTAAAACCACTTGCCACACAGAAACATTACAATGCAGTCAGAAGAAAAGACCCACAGTCTCTGATTTACACACATACAAGTTTTACATCACACACATTTAAATGAGACTCTGCACAAGTAAAATTCAAGTCAAATACGAAAAGTGCCAGAGAGCTGGTTGAAACGTCTGTTAATGGTGTTTCCACTGGATAGCCATTTGGACATGAACCCAGCATATGTAGGCTTCAAAAAGAACATGAACATAATAAATAAAACTTTATAACCAACACCCTCCGAACCCCACCTCATCAATCCCCCAAACTGCCCCCCCTCCCATCCATCTCTTATTTGCTATATATTGCCTTAGGTTCCTATAAGTCTAATCATTTTCCTCTGCTGATGATTCCTGATAGTTTTTTAAGCTTTTGATTCCTATTTTAAGATACGTGATTCATTGGCTCCCTATATATACTGTATATGAATGGGTGCCCATGCTTAAGTTGAGTTGATTTATGTCATCTAGAAATTCACAATATTTACAGTGGACATGCAAAAGGGATCACATATTATAGATCACAGGAAAAAACAGAATTTTTACTTTTATGACACTATAGAAGTTAAACATTTGATCGTGAGCCTTGCAGTGTCAGTTAATTTGCTTTTTTGATGCAGTATGTGCTGGGAGCTGCTGACTTGGCATTGTTTGCACACACATGGAGTTCTAGTAAAGTTTTCTTTGTGCTGTCATTACTTGTAGACATTTATCATTATATTCTGTCACTAACTAGAGTTGTAATTTTTGGTTGAATATTTTCAATGATGTAAAATTATTTTTTTTAATGTATTTTTTTCCTTGTATAGTGCAAAGGTATAAACCAAGCTTTGTTTTATCATATGCTGTGACATAACTTGGGTATATCATGTAAGAATTGTTATAATTGGGCTTGGTGTTTGAGGCAAAAGGGAAAACCATATAACCAAGATGACTTTTCTGTTATGAAATCACTCCTATGCCATGTTCTGTACTTGATCCTGATGGTGATAATTTTGTATTTTTTAGGCTACCATACCGAACCTTCTTTGGAGGAGTAACTGCAGTAACACCTGAACAGTATTTGAGGATGAATGGTTTTCCCAACTCCTACTGGGGCTGGGGTGGGGAGGATGATGAAATTGCTAACAGGTGTGTGCATGCTTTCATTCGGTTAATATAAATTCACACCATCATGGCTGGAGAATTTAGATGAGTAGTGTATTTATTAAATCCTGCAGACCTGGGTAGGTGTTTTGCTCTGATATTTACTTCTGTATTAAAGCTTTCTCCTAGACACTTGTGGTTTCTGCAGTGTTCCATAAATTTCTTACTGTATCCCTTATTTGGGTAACTTTCAGGTACCACAATAAAAAATCGGGAGTGGTCTCCCCTAGACTTTCTCATATACTCAGATATGGGGATGGATATTTGAGAAGTAAACCGCAAGACAATGATTATATTTTTATGTTATGTACATTAAAGAACCATCAACAACAAATCAAATTAATAATATATTGAACAATTATTATAAAAGTAAAGTTGACTAAATCGGACTTTGCAGCTGCATGAATAAAAGGTAAAATACCACTTCTGGTTAACTGAAATAGCCCAAAAGTTGTATACAAATTTTGGTTGATCTAAGTGAAAAAAGTGTACTCAAGTTATCACGTTTACATACACAGACACAAAGACAGAATGCCAAAAATGGTATTTTCTGACTCGGGGAGGTCTAAAACATTGAGTTTCATCAAAATCTCGACATCGAATCTTTGGATGACTACAATACTTTTTACTTTCTCATATATGAAGTAAAGGAAAACAAAAAATCCAACAGTCTTTTGGAAGTGTACCTTTTGTTAGCCTCAAAGATTTTGTTAAGATGATACGTGCTGACTAAACTGGAATCTCAGAGAATTGGTGTGTTCATTTTACTAAAGCAAAATCAAATTCTACATTTTTCTTCTGTCCTGCCTTTATCACATGATGGACTCGAAGGGTATGCACAATATAACAAATACAGAACAATAAGAAAAAAATATGGCTTAACAATTCATCCACTACTTGCAGTAGCTTTTGCTGTGGATTTTTACATTTTTTTGAAAAGTACCGTTTCTGAATTGTTAGGTGTCTCAGCAGGTTGGAGATTAATTGAGTTTGAGGCTGAATGTAATTATTCCAGTGTGTAGAACTAGTGGACTACAGTACACCCAAACTGGCTTTTGGTACTTTATGTCTCATACTTACTATTGGAGTTATCAATAAGTGAAACAATTAAAAGTCCACAGCCTGCATTAGATGCAGAGCGAGAAGCAGCATATTTAAATGCACACACACACACTCTCTTGGGCCAGTTTAGGGGAGCCTTTGCTACACTCATTGTTTCATACAAAATATTTGTGTGTAGTCAGAGTGTGCCCTGCTCATGAGATCTGTAGTGGTACAGAAGGAAAGTTTAAGTCCTACTGCCTGTCTGAATTAAAATTTGTTATACTTTGATATTTTTATTGCCATTTACTATTGTATGTAATTAATTAAAAAAAAAAAAAACTGCCTCCACATGTTTCTATATCAATTACAAATGATTCTTCAGACCTGCTTCTGCTTCTATAGGTGTTATCTGTTTGGTTAATTGTATCAGTTTGCTTTTTTTTTTTATTTTGATATAACAGAGTAAATTATGCAGGAATGAATATTGTCAGAGTCCCGTTGGACATTGGCCGCTATAAAATGATCAAACATGGACCAGATGAAGGAAATAATGCCAATGAAAAAAGGTAAATGGAGGGCTACTAGGGAGTACCTCAAATCATTTGTTTTTCATTCTATCTAAGAGTGTTTAGCTGCTTACATAAGCGCTGTTTCTGTGGGGCTTGGAAATTTGTATAAAATAAAGTGGTGACCTTTCTGGAGGAATAATTCTAGGGTAACATAGCTTATATCTTAAAGAAATAGCATAAAGGGTAAATGAATGTCAGAAATCTTTGCGGGCATAGGGGTCAAGTGAATGACAAAATGTACTGAAAGATGACTAAGAAATCAGCAGATGTTCCATAAACAACAGAATGGATAGTTGTTATATGCACAGAAATATCAAGGAGGGTGGCTTATCTCAAAAGGTATAAGAAAAAACAGAATATTATCTGATAGACGTTTATTTTATAAAAGTTGTTTGGGTGTAAACCCACAAACCAACCAGAGTAAAATGCATTCATTGATTGACACTGTATGTAAATTCAGTAGTTTATAAAATGAACCTCTGCTCTTTGTTTCTCTGACCATGCTGTAACAGACTGCTTTTGAAGAATGCTTCCAGTAAGGCATTTTGCCGAGGAGTAATTAAAGATACCATGAACACCTTTTCTCCTGCCTGATAACTGATTTGTCCTGGTACAGGATGTTTCTTTAATAAGATGTTAAATTTCTACCACACCTTTTAAAAAGTCCAGGTGCATTTTATAAGTTTTTTTTTGTTTATGGCATTCCATATACAGTGAGTGAGCTGTCCCAAGTTTGTTTGCTGAAAGCTTGTATAGAACAGGCAGTTTCACCCAGTATTGTTTTGAACAAGTGCAAAAGGAAACTTACATACCAAATTGTGGGCTTTTGCTTGCAAAACTAAGGTTTGTAATTGGTCCGGGTAGTTTCCTTAAATGCACAACTCATCCAACTGTTTATGGTTAGATATTAATTTTCTTTGTATTATTTTGCAGGTTTGATATGTTAACAAAGTCACATAAATACTGGAAAGTGGATGGAATGAACTCCCTGGAATACAAATGCATCTCAAAACAGTTGACATCTTTGTATACAAACATTACTGCTGATATTGGGGAAGCTCCTATTGAAGACAAAAATAGTGTCCCAGAATCCTGAGACAGAAAATGCCATACTTAACCCTTGAACCTCCTTGATCTGCCTGGGACTTAGGACATTGTCTTCTTTCCTGATCCACTTCGGGCATGGTTGCTGTGAATATTGATTTAGTTGATCAAAATTCAACATTTCATTTGGAGCACAATGTTTCCTCATGGTTATTTCTTATGGATATTAATTGAAAGGCTATATAGCTTGCACCCACAATACCAGAGGCCAAGCACAAGAATGAAGAAATGGTGTAAAGAGGCTGTACACTTACATTTAAAATGTTTGTGTTGAGGGGAAAAAGGGAGATATGCAAGAGTGCAAAGATTTGAATTTGGCCAGTACTCCTTTCTGCCTGAAATTACAATTTGGAAGACACAAAGTGTTCACCTTATCCCAATATACCATCTCAAAGGAATTGGACCTCATGAGTTGCACCTTCTTGAGGCTGGATAAAAAACATAGGTGATGCTCGGCGAGTCCAGGAAGTCTCTTGGTTTGCACATCTTTCAGGTTTTTTTTTTTTAATATTTATTGAGGAGATAAAAATTGTTTTTGTAAATTAAAACCATCTCCCATTTGTATGGTAACTTGATTAAATTATTTAAACACAGTTTACATTTTTGTTATCCTTCTCTTTGGAACAGGTGGGGAATGTATTATTTTTCTGTGGCTTTTACTCTTTTTGTCATCTCAAACATGTTATCACAAAAATATTTAATCAACTGGGAGTTCCTGCACTTCTTTGTTCACTTGGGATTGGATTGTTAGATCTGTTGGGTCAGTTGCAGCGTACCCAAGAGAGTACCATGTTAGCTGCAGGTCAAGACCAGACTATGTAGTACGGTACTAAGAGGAGATGATCCTCATGTCTAAGTGCTGTTGCAGTGAACAGTGGAAAAAGATCAATACCAAGATTAACCACTTTACAGCTAGTCTGTTTTTGTGTTTTGCTTGCTCAGCTTGCCATCCAATTGCCCGTTAACAGCAGCATGCCAGCAGTTAATGTCTTGCCCCTTCTTAGTTAATGACTTGCAGTTACACATTTCTCTCAATTTAAAACGGGCAGATCACAGGGAAAAAGTTCATGCTCATGTTCAATTAGAGCAGGGGTGTCGAACTCTGGGCTTGGGTAGAAGCTTATCTTATGTAAGAGTTACATTCCTAGGTTCATGTATAGTAGAATTTTACATAGTGAAATATCTGTAGATAATCCCTTACATTGCCCCTAAAAAGAAAAAAAAACTGAAAACAAAGTTTAACTTATACCCACTAATATGTTCATTATGTACAATTAAGTCCATAAGTATTTGGAGAGTGACACAAGTTTCATACATTTGGCTCGGTACACCACCAAAATGGATTTGAAATAAAGCAATTATTATGTGATTGAAAAATAGATTTTCAGATTTAATTTAAGGGGGTTATTAAAATTATAGTAGGAACCATTTTTCTGTATAGCCCCCCCATTTCCCCCAAAAGTATATGGACATTTGACTGACAAGCTGCTCCATAGCCAAGTGGGAGAAGTTCCCTCATTATTTCATTAACTATTAAGCAGGTAAAAGGTCTGGAATTGATTCCAAGTGTGGAATTTGCATTTAGAAGCTATCACTGTGAACTCTCAATATGAGGTCCAATGAGCTGTCCATGCAAGTAAAAACAGGTCATCATTAGGCTGAGAAAACAAAACAAACTCTTTAAAGAGGGATCAGAAACACCAGGAGTGGTCAAATCAACCATTTGGTATATTCTTAAAAAGAAGGAATGCACTGGTGAGCTCAGCAACATCAGAAGGTCTGGAAAACCAGAGAAGACAACTGTGCTGGATGACTGCAGAATTCTGTCCTTGGTGAAGAAGAACCCCTTCATAACATTTATCCAAACCAAGAACATTCTCCGGGGAGACTTCATGAAAGTAAAAACAGCGTTTTAGCACAAGGTGCAAACCACTGGTATACCTCAAACATTGGAAAGACAGATTAGATATTATTTTAAATGCCTGTCCAATTCTGAAGCAATTTTCTTTGCACAAAGGAAACTAAGATCAATACATACCAGAATGTTGGAAAGACGAAACTGCTCACGCTCATCTGTGAAACATGGTGGAGGCAGTTTTATGGCATGATTATGGATGGCTGTGAATGGACGTCAATCACTAGTGTTTACTGATGATATGACTGCTGGTAGAAGTAGCAGGATGAATTCTGAAGTGTGCAGGGCTATAATATCTGCTCAGATTCAAATAAATGTTGCAAAACCGAGAGGACAGCACTTCACAGTACAGATGGATGAGTGCTTTTCAATGCAAAGTAGTGCACTATTCATTGACCAAGTCAATCGACTGACCACAACACAATTGGAGATGCATTTCACTTGCTGAAGACAAAACTGATGGCAGACAGTCCAATGAACAAGCAGCAATGGAAGACAACTGCAGTAAAGGCCTGGCAGAGCATCACTAGAGTGGAAACCCAGCACTTGGAGATGGCCGTGGGTTCCAGACTTCAGGCAGTCATTGACTGTAAAGGATTTTGAACCAAATATTGTAAATGATTATTATATTTATGATTATGTTAGTCTGTCCAAATACTTTTGAACCTCTGAAAATAGGGGGACCATGTATAAAAATGGCCATCATTCCTAAACGGCTAATAAAATGTTTTTGGTAAACCCCTTAAATTAAAGTTGAAAGTCTACAGTTCAATCACATGATAACTTTATTTCAAATCCATTGTGGTGTCGTAGAGAGCCAAAATTATGAAAATTGTGTCACTGTCCAAATACTCAAGGACCTGAGTGTATATACTACACATCAGTTACGTCACATATGAATGCACCTCAGTAGTTTTGATTATAACATCCCATGTACAATAATGTCATTCTGTGGGTGACAGACCCAGCCCCTTGCTACAGTAGGCCACTCCAGTCCGCTTCAGAACTGAACATCGTTTTACAAACATGATAGCCGAGTGACAACTAGACTGCATGCAGCAAGTAAGAGAGCAGCCGTACCTGTCACATTACGTTTGACTGCCGAGAACATGAGAGGTCCATGTCTTTCTCTCTTTCTGTCTTATTCACATCGCTGTGAGTGTACAGAAGGCAGAAGACTCCTTTGTCTGCACACCATTGCATGCCGATTGAGACAGCGTGAGAGTACACATATTGCTTTTTCTTATCCTGCTGTAAATGGGACCAGATGAGTGAACAAGCAGCCTGCATTTCACTCTTCCTCACACTCTTTGTGCCACCCTAAGTGTGAGAGAGCGAGAGTGGCCTGTGGAACACATCTTGCTCACTTTTGCACCACCGTACACAACACTGGGTGAACCATAGGAAGAGTTGGTGGGATTCATTTTGCACTGGTGAGAGTAGCCAGTGGGTGCTTCCTTCTTCCTAGCACTGCTGTCTGAACGTGCAAGTACATTGGAAACACTGGGAGACAGATCAATGGGACGAGAGGAAAAAAGAAAAAAATCACCCAGCAAGCTACATTGTTTCAATTTTTGCATTCTTTACCTTCCATTTTATTGTTATGTTCTGTCGCCAATTTGTGTAAAGTTGAGGTTCTACTGTATTGCAAGTTTCAGGATTATCTTATTACTGATGAAAAGTTTGTTAGTTAAAATTAAAAATGACTTGGAAATCTGAGGTGTATTTTAGTTTTTTTTTTTTTTTTTTAAAGAAACATTTCTAAAACAAAAATATCTGAATCAACATCCCAGATCTGGGCAAAATGTCCCAAAACTTCTTAGGTTGTCTTCAGTGACTATAAAGACAGTCACCAGTGCACAAGGCAAGTCTCTGATCCTATATAAATATTATACATTCGTGCATTGTTTGGAAATGGTCCCAGTCTAACAAACTACATGACGTTCAACCTTCTGTATTACAGGCATATCTCAGCCCCCTTGTCTTGTGGTTTCAGGGGTTCAAGTAAGCAGACATCACCACAGAAAGAGTACAATTAAGAACTGAAAGTAAGTTGCTAAAAGGGTTGCATACTAGATGTGCAACCTTTAATCAGACTGTTTCTCCTGCCTAAAAGTTAGTTATGCCACAGGGAAGGGCGGCCAATGTCCACAGTGACGTTGACGTAGAGCTGCTGCTTCTCCACATACAGCTTCTTGTAGGAACACGAGTTCAAGCCATCGGTTTTCCACACTCTAGGTGTTCGGTTCAGGAGGCGCATTCTGCAATGCAAAAAGGAATTTAACAGTTAACCGCTGTTTTGTGGAAAACAAATAGCCTTCAGATATCTTTCAGTTCACCTGTCTTTGTTCACTTCATTGCCTTTGTCTCTTGTGTGGAAAATCATGGTATACCGGGCCACTTCAGGTGGAGGCCGCACAATTTTCATCCTCTGAAGTTCCACCCTAAGTAGGGAAATGAGAAGTTTAAGATACACAGGGCACAAAGAGTGACAGCTGGTTATGTAGAGTAAGGATGTAGGCCATACTGGCATAGTCAAGGAGTATGGACAGAAACTGGGCAGTCCAGATGTATATTAGCCTTGGGAAGAAAGAGCAAGGGGATCGGTTATTTCCGTCACACTGATTAAAATTGCATTTTTCCTTTTCTTCCTTCAAGCTGAAAATCTACATTTTTATTCACGGTTTTTATTGGATGTCTTCAAATTCACATTTTTTCACAATAGCTTACCACATTAACTTTCACTTTAGGTTACAATAGAAACTAAGTAAAAATGAGAAATTTGGGTTTGGTCCGAACATTTGTGCATGGATCAAACTACTGTGTACCAATCCAGAAGCTTCAGTTTGTATTAACAACATTTGTTCAGACTACTTTAAACTAGAATGTGGAACCAGACAAGGATGCCCCTTGTCACCACTGCTATTTGCAATCGCCATTGAACCACTGGCGGTCCACTGTTGAAATGCTGATCAGATAAATTTCTCTATATGCAGATGATATGGTTTTATATATTATCAGACCCAGAAAACACTGTGCCTGCAGTCTTAACAGCACTTGCAGAATTTCAAAAGATTTCTGGTCTCAGAATTAATCTGAATAAAAGTATACTCTTTCCAGTGAATTCTCAAGCATACAATATCATATTGGACACCTTCCCTTTTATCATCACAGATCAGTTTAAATACGTAGGGGTAAACATCACAAGTAAACACAAAGCTCTTTATCAACAAAATTTCGTCGTCTATATGGAAAAAATTAAGCAAGACTTGCATAGACGGTCAACCCTTCATCTCACTCTAGCTGGAAGAATTAATATTGTTAAGATGAATATCCTTCCTAAGCTTTTTTTTATTTCAAAACATTACAATATACACTGCCTGGCCAAAAAAAAAAGTCGCCACCAAAAAAAAAGGTCACACGCTCCAATATTTCGTTGGACCGCCTTTAGCTTTGATTACGGCACACATTCACTGTGGCATTGTTTCAATAAGCTTCTGCAATGTCACAAGATGATTTAGTTCCATCCAGTGTTGCATTAATTTTTCACCAAGATCTTGCATTGATGATGGTAGAATCTGACCGCTGCGCAAAGCCTTCTCCAGCACATCCCAAAGATTCTCAATGGGGTTAAGGTCTGGACTCTGTGGTGGCCAATCCATGTGTGAAAATGATGTCTCATGCTCCCTGAACCACTCTTTCACAATTTGAGCCCGATGAATCCTGGCATTGTCATCTTGGAATATGCCCGTGCCATCAGCGAAGAAAAAATCCATTGATGGAATAACCTGGTCATTCAGTATATTCAGGTAGTCAGCTGACCTCATTCTTGGAGCACATACTGTTGCTGAACCTAGACCTGACCAACTGCAGCAACCCCAGATCATAGCACTGCCCCCACAGGCTTGTACAGTAGGCACTAGGCATGATGGGTGCATCACTTCATCTGCCTCTCTTCTTACCCTGATGCGCCCATCACTCTGGAACAGGGTAAATCTGGACTCATCAGACCACATGACCTTCTTCCATTGCTCCAGAGTCCAATCTTTATGCTCCCTAGCAAATTGAAGCCTTTTTTTTCCGGTTTGCCTCACTGATTAGTGGTTTTCTTACAGCTACACAGCTGTTCAGTCCCAATCCCTTGAGTTCCCTTCGCATTGTGCGTGTGGAAATGCTCTTATTTTCACTATTAAACATAGACCTACTGTTGTTTTTCTTCGATTTGATTTCACCAAACGTTTAAGTGATCGCCGATCACGATCATTCAGGATTTTTTTCCGGCCACATTTCTTTCTTGAAGACGATGGGTCCCCACTATCCTTCCAGTTTTTAATAATGCGTTGGACAGTTCTTAACCCAATTTTAGTAGTTTCTGTAATCTCCTTACATGTTTTCTCTGCTTGATGCATGCCAATGATTTGACCCTTCTCAAACAGACTAACATCTTTTCCACGACCACGAGACGTGTCTTTCGACATGGTTGTTTAAGAAATGAAAAGCAACTCATTACACCAGTTGGGGTTAAATAACTTGTTGCCAGCTGAAAGATAATCGCCCATGCAGTAATTATCCAATAGGAGGCTCGTACCTATTTGCTTAGTTAAATCCAGGTGGCGACTTTTTTTTTGGCCAGACAGTGTACATCAATAAATCATTTTTTAAGCAATTAGATTCAACCATAACCTCATTTATTTGGAACTCAAAACATCCACGTACCCAAAGAGCGACCCTACAAAAACCTAAGACAGAAGGTGGCATGGCTCTTCCTAACTTTCAGTTTTATTACTGGGCAGCAAACATACAAGCTATAAAAACCTGGACACAAATAGATGAACATACACAGGCCTGGTCCGCAATAGAAGTAAAATCCTGCAGTACTTCTTTATATTCCATGCTTTGTGCCCCAATAAATGCAAGGTATCGGCAATATACTAATAACCCAATTGTGCTTCACTCACTCAGAATATGGAACCAATGTAGAAAGCATTTTAAGATGGAGAAGCTTTTATCTGTGGCACCTCTGCAAGAGAACCACCTCTTTCAACCCTCGCAAACATATGCAGTTTTTAATATCTGGAAAAAATTTGGGATTAAATTGCTCAGAGATCTTTATATAGTCAACATCTTTGCATCCTATGAACAATTACATTCCAAATTTAACTTTCCAGCTACACATTTCTTTCACTATCTTCAAATTAGGAACTTTGTTAAACAGAATCTGCCCGATTTTCCTCATCTTGCACCCTCATCCATGCTGGAAAAAATATTGCTCAATTTCAAGGACTTAGACACCATCTCTGAAATATATAAAATTATTTTACAGTTCCTCCCTTTCAAAGATCCAAGAGGACAATGGGAAAAAGATCTCTTAATCAATATATCAGAAAGGGAGTGGAAGGTAGCAATGCAGAGAATTCACTCGAGTTCCATATGCGCAAAGCATAGAATTATTCAACTCAAAATTATATATTGAGCTCATCTGTCTCGCCTAAAACTGTCCAAAATGTTTCCAGGGCAAGATCCAACCTGTGAACGTTGCAATCAAGTCCCAGCCTCACGGGGTCACATGTTTTGGGCCTGCACCAAATTAACATCATTTTGGACAAAACTTTTGAAGTGCCTCTCAGACAGCCTTGGTGTCACAGTTCTTCCTAACCCATTAACAGCTGTGTTTGGTGTTCTTCCAGATGGGTTTAAATTGGAGAAGGACAAACAAACTGTGACTGCATTCACTACACTTTTGGCACGCAGACTTATTTTGCTAAACTGGAAGAATCCTAATGCTCTTCTTTTAAGTCAGTGGGTAACAAATGTTTTATACTATTTGAAATTGGAAAAAATCAAATATTCAGTTAGAGGGTCTGTACAGAATTTTTTAAAACCTGGCAGGATATAATCAATAAAATTGTAGAATAAGCTCTTAAAGCACCGAGGGAGTAATTATCTCCGCATTTTTTTTTCCTGTCTATTCATCTCTACTGGCCTATTAAACTCATCAGTTTAGGTATGTTTACAAGCCTTAAGTTTTACCCGTTGGCCATGCTCTCTCTCACAGGGGTGGGGGTTGACTTGTTTTATAATCCTATTTTTTGTAAAAAATTGATTGATTTGTATGAATGATTACAATAAAATTATAAAAAAAAAAAACTAAGTAAAATTATCTCTTGTAACGTTGCAGTTGACTATAAACCGTTGACCTTCTTCCTTGTTCTAAATATTTGAATTTTAGCGCCCATTCTAGAGGTTAACAACATAATAATTCACTACAATGTAGATAGATAGATGGTGTTTAAAAAGAAATACTGATAGTTTTCCCTGGTAATGATTTCCATAGACAGTGGGGAGTCACTTTCAACCACCACCAATGTGCAGGATCCACCTGGATGAGGGGACAGCAGCCATTCTTGCACTAGTATGTTCACCACACATTAGCTATTAGGAGGTGAAAGGCTGAGAGAGAGAGATAGCCAATAACAGATGGGAGATGGCGAGATTGCGTTGGTTTGGACATGTGCAGAGGAGAGATGCTGGGTATATTGGGAGAAGGATGCTAAGGATAGAGCTGCCAGGGAAGAGGAAGGCGTAAGAGAAGTTTTCTGGATGTGGTGAGAGAAGATATGCAGGTGATGGGTGTGACAGAGCAAGATGCCGAGGACAGAAAGATATGGAAGATGATCCGCTGTGGCAACTACTAACGGGAGAAGAATGACCAGGCTGCAGTGGGCAATGTGGCCTGGCTATCTAGAAACCCTGCCAAGTGATCTTTTATGACCACAGAGAGTCAAGCACTCAGTTTTACATCTCATCTAAAGGACAGTGCCAACATTTAGAGCACAATGTCCCTGTCATTGCAGTAGGGCATTGGGATCTGCACACAAACCACATGGTAAGCAACCACTGACAGCCTCATCAACACCTCTCCCAGCAACAACCCACATTTTTCCTAGATGTTCTCCCATCCAAGTACTGGCTAGGCCCAAACATGCTTAGCTTCAGGCTTTTGGTTGATTGACTTTTGGCATGGGCTTCCTAAACTGTACCAGTGTCATTTTGGAACAGAACGTTCTAAAACCTATTCAGTACAATCCTGAGTTGTGGGGGGTCATGACGCCTATCCTGGCAGCACTAGCTACAAGGCAGGCCCCAGTCCTTCACATGTGAATCTGACAGCACTGGCTTGTCAAGACCATCACTCACATTCAACCAAACAGCTTTAAACTGGCCAATGACATCATACAGGAAGGATGTGATTTCACTGTTTTTTGTGACTAGCTGCTATTCTTGATTAATAAGATGCTCTTCTGTTGGACTTTATAATTTAATAAGGAAGCAAGTGTTATCTGGCACATTTCATGTAGACATTGTAATCTCATCCAATATCCACCTCTCACTCAATGCCCAGTGTCTGCTTTTGGTAAGGGGAGAAGAAATGACAAAGCTGGTTGTGTTGTCAAGGGGGAAAGGGGAGAAGGGGAGGTTGAACACATGCTAAGGAGATGCCATCGGATCATCTGCTGTCTTTCTGCTGCTGTCTCGCTGCCCATCAATCATTTTAAAACCTGTATAGCAGGTATAAAACCTGTGTATCTGAGAGTTACAAATAGTGTTATAACACTATGGCATTTAAAAACCCTACAGCCGTGGAAGCCCAGACATGCTGGAGTAGTATGGTGATCTGCCCAACCCTGAGACTTTCAAATTGCAGCGCTACATTACCTTCCACCATGCAAACTTCTCCACGCTTGGATAGCACCTGGAGAAGACAACAGCCGGAGAACTGAGGGTACCTCAGCTAACAAACAGACAGAGTGAGGATAAGCATCCCAACCACTCTGCTATTGTTCAATGGTGGCTTCCCGGCGGGAATATCTTAATTCAACATAAAGTGGGGGAAAATTAACATTTTTTTCAGTAAATATATTTCCAATGAGACTATTCACATGAAATTCTCACCATTTTTTTTAATTACTCAAGAAATCCACAATTATAAATTCACAACATTGTCTAATAAAGTGGAATAACACAGGATAAAAGTATTGAACACACTAATTTAACAGTCAGTGGAGAAGCCTTTCTTTGTAATGACAGCTTCAAGACAATTCCTGTATGAAGAAACCAATCGTCTGCAGTGCTCAGGTGTGATCTTGACCCATTCTTCTAAAGTGATTGTGTTTAAATCTTGAAGACTCTGAGGTGCCCTCTTTTGAACCCTGATCTTTAGTTCCTTCCACAAATGTTCAATTGGATTTAAGTTGGGTGATTGACTGGGCCATTCTAACATCTTGATTTTCTTTCTCTGAAACCAACTGAGAGTTTTGTTTGTTGTATGTTTTGGATTGTGGTCCTGCTGGAAGGTCCACCCAGCCCTCATCTTCATCGTCCTGGTGGATGGCAGCAGATTCATTTCAAGAATCAATCGGTACATTCATCGTTCCTTCAGTTACATGAAGTCTGTTAGTACCATGAGATGAGAAGCAGTGCCATATCTTCTCCAAACATGGCGTGTCCTATGACAACCAAAAAGTTCAACTTTGATCTTGTCTGGCCAGACTGCATTTCATAGGCTTGTCCAAATGTTGTGTAGTAAACTTTAAATGAGCTTCAACATGCCTTTCCTTCAGTAATGGAGTCTTGCGCGGTTAGCACACATAGAGGCCATGTCGGTGGAGTGTACTGCCTATTGCTTTCTCTGTAATGACTGTACCTGCTGCCTTCAAGTCTTTCTGGAGTTCTTTCCGAGTGGTCCTTCGCTCTTGGGTTAGTCTTCTGACAATCCTTCTGACTCCCTGGTCAGAAATCTTGCGAGGAGTTCTTTTGAGTGACCAGTTGATTGTGGAATGATGTTCCTTCCACTTGCAGATAATGGCCTCAGTGGTGCTTACTGGAAGATTCGGAAGTTTTGAAATACAGTATGTCTATAACCAGTTCCATTGATCTGGTTTGCAACAAGGTCTTGGGAGAGCTCTTTGCTTTTATCGATCATGTTTCTTGTGCGGCACCTTGGTAGCAAAACACCTTTTTATGGCCCATCAATATGTACTAACCCAGCCGATACCAACTTGCACAGATAGGAGGTGGAATTACTTTCTAACTACTTACAGATTTCAGCTGGCTCCTTGCCTTGGTGTACTTCTTTTTCTTAGTGTGTTCAATACTTTTTTCCTGTGTCATCCCACTTTATTACACTTTATTTATGGCCTTTAATGTTGTGAATTCTTTCTATTTGTGGATTTCTTGATTTAATGCCAATGTCTGGTGAGGATTTCATGTGAATAGCCTCATTGGGAAAAAAAATGTTGATGCGTTCAATATTTATTTCCCCCACTGTATTATAAAATGCTGCCATGTTTTTTGTGGTGTTATGGCTATTTTGCCACCAAAGTAACTTTGAGGTTGTACTATAAGCAAAGCAACCTTTTCACAGTATGCTTCCCAATATGGAACTGTGCAGCTAACACTCCCTGTTAGATATAAAAGTTTCCTTAAACAACAAATGCAGGACGCAATTAAAAATAAAAACAACTTTATGGTCAAGGTTGCTTTATTGTCATTGGCAGCTGTGTAAACATACATGGTGAGATGAGACAACGTATCTCCATGAGGGCCAGTGCAGCATATAGCAACATACAAGAAAGTGCAAGGTACGACAGAAACAATACCATACATAGGCGATACAACCTTAAAACAGTAACGTGTGAAAGGGATTTAAACCGTCCAGAATACAGTAATATTGCACTATACAGTAAGTCAGATATTGTATTAAGGCCATTTGCATCATTAAACCACATTGAGTGAGTGGTAAGTATAAAGTTATCAAAGCTCATAACAGGACATAAGTGTGCTTGTTGTAACACTGAACAGAAGATAAAGTCAAAAAAGTGTATTATGATAAACATATAAATCATGAATTGAGGTAGTAGTACACTGGAATGACACTGGTTAGACAGGAACTAGACCTTCTTGTGCATTCAGAATTCTGATGGCCTGTGGTATGAAACTGTTACTCAGTCTTGCAGAACCAGAGTGGAAACTTTGATACTGTTTGCCAGTCGGTAGAAGAGAGCGGAGTCCGTGTAACAGGTGGGAATGGTCTTTCACAATGTTACTGGCTCTGTTATAGCAGTGGGTTTGGTAAATGTCTTTCAGGGGAGGTAGAGGTGAACTGATAACCTTCTCAGCTACTTTCACTATCCGCTGTAGTGTGTTGCAATCCAAACCAGACAGTGATGCAACTAGACAGCAGACTTCCAATGGTACTCCTATAAAATGTGGCGAGGATCAATGGGGGGTGGCTCATTCCTTTCGGTCATCACAAAACATAGCGACGCTGCCCTGCTCTCTTGGTTATGGAGGCGGAGTTGAGGGACCAAGAAGGGTCATCCGTGATGTGGACTCCCAGGCACTTGCTATTTTTGATCTTCTCAACAACAGCACTGTTGATGGTGAGAGGTGCATGAGCAGTGCTGGATTTCTTGGAAGTCTATTATTATCTCTTTTGTCTTTTCAACATTAAGAGAGAGATTGATGTATTTGACCAGGCAGCCACTCTATGCACCTTCTCCTTGTATACTGAGACATCATTGTTCATAGTGAAACCTCCCACCATCATGTCTTCTGCAAACTTGATGATCTGGTTTGAACTGAACTCTGCAGAGAAGTCATGTGTCAGCAGTGTAAAGGGCAAAGGGCTAATGACGCAGCCCTGTGGTATTCCTATGCTCAGTGTGATGGTTCTGGGGATGTTGATGCTGATGCAGTCTCACAGAGACCCTAATGTCAGGAAGGTGTTGAGGCCCAGCCAGCTGAGTTTGGTGAACAGTCTCTGTGGAATGGTGTTGAATGCTGAACTGAAGGCAATGAATAGCATCCTTACATGAGAATCCCTCTTGTCCAGGTAAGTCAGTGACAAATGAAGTGCAGTGATTATGGCATCGGTGATAGACTGGTTGGGGCGGTAAGCAAAATGAAAGGGGCCAGTGAGCAGGGGAGGGGGGCTTTGATGTGGCTCATGACTAGCCTCTTGAAGCACTTCATGATGACTGATGTAAGTGCCATGGGTGGTAGTAATTCAGGCAAGTTAGATGATTTCTTTAGAACTAGGATGATTGTGAGGGTCTTAAAACACACTGACACAGGGAGATGTTAAATACATCAGTGAGAACGTCAGCCAGCTGGTCCACACACTCCTTGAGCACCCGTCCTGGTACTGTATGTTGTCAGGACCAGAAGCTTTGTGTAGGTTTACTCTCATTAGAGCTTGCCTCACTGTGGCTGTGGTCAGACATACTACCTGCTCATGTGGGAGAGGGGTGGATTTCTTTGTGGGCTCGCTATTGAGAGCATCAAACCGTGTAACGAAGGTATTATTCAACATGTCAGGGAGGGTGGCATCACTGTTTCAGAGAGAAGGTACCAATTTATAGTCTGCGATGACCTGAATGCCCCTCCACATGCTCTGAGCACAACTGATGTTCTAAAAGTGCCCTTGGATTTTTTTGAGAATATGCATAGTTTTGTTTACTTAATTGCCCTAGCCAGATTGACTTTTGCAGCTTTGAGGGTAGCCTCATCTCCAGATCTGAAGGCAGTATCCTGAACTTTCAGAATCCGCCAGACCTCTGCAGACATCCAGGGTTTCTGGTTGGCTCTTATAGTTACCCTCTTGGAGAAGGTAACATCCTCCGTCCATTTGCTAATACAGATAGTTGTCAACTGACGACCACGTTCTGTTCTGACAAACTAGTCGTGAGTCTATCTAGATGTAAGATGGACCAGTATATGTATTCAAACCTGACTGTATGTACAGTACTGTATAATAAGTCCTTTAAGCCATATTGTTTGTTTTATATCCTTTATTTAATCATCATTCTTAGCACATCAGTTTTTATAAATTATTTTTTCCTTTTACTATTTTGTTTTGTTATTACTGTTGCTCACGAGTGCCAAAAGTTTAACAGCTTCACAAATCCTTTCTTTATCTGTGTTATGTTACGTTATATTTGTGAGTCTCTCCCAGCGTTCATTGTGTTGACTGTGAGAGGAGGAGTTGAACCGGAAGAGTTTCAGCACTCATGTTTTTTGTTTTAACATTTCAGCCTGTGTAACGGTCGGCCGGGTCCCATGCCCAGCCGGGATGCACCTGCTGCATATGTTCCGGGGGAGCAGCCATGGGCTCCTTAGTACCTCCCCCGGGACGCTTGGTGGCAGCCTCCCTGGGTGACGTTGGTGCCTCAGTTTCCCGCAGGGCTCCATGGGAGATGGAGTTCTCCACAACCCTGTGGGGATCTGGGGTGGCCGCCAGGGAGTGCTGCATGGATCCCGGAGCCTTTGTGAACACCTCTACAGCCCCACCCAGAGGTGCAATTAGCAACAGGGGACACTTGCGGGTGGGCTATAAAAAGGGCCAGCATCCACCACTCAGGAGCCAGAATCAGGAGGAAGAGGACGAGGTTGCCTGGGAGGAGTGGTGGTGCCAGAGGAGAAGTGTTTTGTGTGATTTTAGTGTTTTTTGGGAATGTGTTGTGGCTGGAGGGATTACAGGGAAGACGTGCCCTCCAGCTGAAGAAAAAATAAAGTGCTTGTGTGTTTTAACACGTGCCTCTGCGTAAGTCTGTGTCGGGTCAGGGGCTATATAGCACCTTTTACACCTGTTAATAATAAACATTAAAAGATAAAGGAGTTCTGTGTGATTTCACTTTCCTTTCGTGGCAGTTTACACAAACCGGAACATCATGAGTTTCAGAGGTTAACCAGGATTCAAAGCCAGAGAACAGTAGTACAGCACGTGCGGTGAACATCAGTTACAATGGGATAACGGATAGGCACAAGTGATCATATTCACTTTCCTTCAACCCAACATTCAGCTTTATCACCTTCATTTTTGTGTCAAGATCAATTGCCTTTTTTCTTGTAATTCTAAGGCAGATGTAACTGAACATAGTCAAATCTACTGCAGGTAATACAATAAGATTGAGATTAATGAGTCATGGCATATGCAGCTGGCGTGGCGAAAAATGTTGTTTGTCTGTGAGATGTGGTAGGGTAGTAAGTCGAATGGCCATAAGACACCTAGGTCGTAAGTCGAAGAATACCTGTATATCCTGCTGTGTACTCCTCCACATCAATGCAGCCCTCTGGAGTGGCAGCCTCTCTAAACTATGACCAGTCTGTGTACTCAAAACAGTCCAGGGTGTGTCCTGAGGGGGCTGTCTCAGCACTTCAGATGTCTCTCTGGACTGGTTTAGTGTGTTTGAGCAGAGAACTATAGGCTGGGATCATTTTCACAGGGATTTGGTCGGAGTTACTGAAGTGGGGATGGGGCTTGGCTCGGTAAGCATCTTTAATGCTGGTGTAAACATGGTCTAAACAGTTATCACCCCTGCTGTAAACACCACCATAGCAGAACTGTATCTAGAGACTACTGTAACATTAGTACACCACTCATTGTTGATGTAAATGCACACCTCAATTCTTACCACACCTCGCTTTGTCTCTGTCCATGCAGAACAAAGAGCAGCCGGCCAGCTGCACCGCTGAGCCCACAATGCCTTTTGCAACCAAGTTTCAGTAAAAATCAAAGCACAACAGTCCTTCATGTCCCTTTAAATAATCCATTTTATTGTGCAAAGAACACGTATTTACTAGTAGAAGCAATTGGAGAGCGGGTCTTGCTGGATTTACTTTTAGCTTAGTATAAAAGTATGCCCCCTTTCTGTGCTTTCGGGTTAGGTTACACCATTTTCGGGCAAACTTCCACAGACAAGTAGTCCCACGCTGCTCCAAGGTCCTGTGCCCCACTCTGCAAAGTAAGTGGA
The DNA here is from genome assembly GCF_900747795.2 of Erpetoichthys calabaricus. NCBI lineage: Eukaryota > Metazoa > Chordata > Cladistia > Polypteriformes > Polypteridae > Erpetoichthys > Erpetoichthys calabaricus. Next base: position 242,885,406 of record NC_041397.2, read on the forward strand.
ACTCCCACATGGTTTTCAGGACTGTTGTGTCCAGTGTTGCTTTGTTCTGTTTTCAGTATTGTAGAAGAGGTTTACGATCATACACGCAGGCATGTATGATACCAGAACACTCAGGCAATGAAATATCAGTAGAACACAGACAATAACACAAAACATTTACAACCAATGTCGAGTTGCACAGAAAGGCTGCCGTGCAGACATCCACAACCTTCTTTGACTGAATGTGGTGTTAAACGTATTAGTACAGTTGATATAATAAGCACACTTTAAAATAATACCGAAGCCTTTACCAACCAAAATAACTATGCCACTATTCCTCTCATTTCTGCTTTGAAACCAGAATTTCTACTTTAGAAAGTAGGTTCAAAAACTAATTAAAAAAAAAAAACACTTACCTTATCCTGAGGTCATCGTCTTCTGCACCCCAGCCCCAGTATGTATTGGAAAATCCATTCACTTTTAAAAATTGCTCCCTTGTCATTGCAGTAACGCCCCCAAAGTATCCTTTATACCGCAACCTGTTTAGAAAAATAAATTCTTTACCTAAAATGCTAGTTAAGTAAACTAAAGCTCCATAAATAAGGAGCTCTGACTATAACAGTCTCTGCTGACATCAGCAGATGACTGAATTAGTCTGTTTTAGGAGCCTGTTCAGCTTATGTTAACTCTGCCCACAGACAGGCTCATGAGGTCTTGGCTCTGGACTTGCCTATATCCTGTAGCATTCCTCCCCACCACCAGATGCTTGGGCTGGCGGTCACACTGGTACAGGTTGTAGTCATTTTCAGGCACCAGATCAACATCATGGAAAATAAAGCAGTCCCACGCAAAATCCTTCAAAGCCTCCAGGTAGCCTACATTAAGTAGCTTGGCTCGGTTGAAAGTGACATGACCAGCCTGGAACAAAACAAAAACATTGAAGTAAGAAGGGATCCTAATAGTCTGTTCTAATATTCAGAACCAGTCTTGGTTAGCAGATAACCCAAACAGAGATTAACATCTAAACCAATATTTAAAAATAAATAAATAAATAAAACGCCCACCACAAGACATACTTACAATTTCCCGAACAACATATTCCCCTTCAGAAATTACCTGGTGGATAACATATATGCCATAGTGCAGTTGCTGCCGTTGCAAGAAAGGGTGCAAATTCTGCAGCAGGTAGAGAAGATGCTTTTCTCTGTTCCGGTGTGGGATGAGAATAGCCACACTCTGCAAAGGGCAGCACTCCTTTGGTTGGTATATCCCATTTGATACCTCTGGGTTTTCAGTCTCCACATCATGCAGAGTCAATGACGGCCTGAAAGACAGGGCAATAGGTCCCCCTGGAAATATAAACACACAAAAGTGTAGATTGAAGAAACAAACATGTCAAGTGCTTGCACAAATACATTATGGGATAGCATCAGAGAAAATGCTTGCATACACTAACAGTATAAAAAAGCCAAAAAATGGTAGAGGACTAATAGGCTCACTGCCACAGTAGGCTTCACTACTAGTCTAATACACTTGACAAGGATTGTAGGGTTAGGGTTAGTTGTCCTGGGACTGCACCTACTTTTGTACTCTACTGAATACTAGTGCAGTGAAAAAAAAACAAAAAAAGTGGCACAGCTACTGTGCCCCCAATGCCCTCCCCACCATCACCAAATACCCAAGCCATCAATTCACAAGAAAACCTATCAGCTGACTATCTACACTCAGGAAAAATATAACCCTTACTTGTTATAGAGCCGACACCATTTACATTTAGTTTCTCATTTGCCATGGGCCTTCAAGGCTGGTGTCACATTGCACAACTTCAAGGTCAAGAGTATGTCACACTTGATGACTACAGGTGGTGGATCTCACTGCTCTGAGGATGTCAGATTACAGAACTAGAAATAGCAGGGATGACAAGTGGCATGTCTGCCCCACAACTTCTCAGCACTGTTTCAGATTTCCTATTGCTCCTTGAAAGCATAACAAGATTTGGGATGCTCCGATCAAGTGTTTTTTTGTTTTTTTTTTGTTTTTGGTTTTTTTTTTAAAAAGGCCAATATAGATTTTCTTTCCCTTTATCCTTTTAAAATATTTTTACGCTAATCTCCTGAATAACCAGATAAACAGAAGTTTTGTGTCTTAAAGTGTATTTTTATAATTAAACTATAGGCCACAGGTGGTAAATGTTCATTTTTATTAAGCTTATTGTTCAGTGATCATAAAAATACCAAAATAAATAAAACTTCCATAAAATGCATATTTTAATAAAATATGTACAAAAATAATTATCCATAATACATATGGCATAAATGAAAATAAAATGCTTTTCGTAATTACAAACTGTCATATTGTTTATTTTTTCTGTAATATTCATACAGTGGAACCTCAATTCACGAACGTCTCGGCACACGTACAACTCGGTTTACGACCAAACCATTCACCAAACTTTTGCCTCGGTTCACGACCACACACTCGGTATATGAACAAGCCAGTTTCCCTTTCGGTTTGTGCGCGCCGATGATTTCCACACCTGTTGCATTGTTCTCGGTCAGACGTGCGTGCTTTCGCTGTGAACTCTTTGTGCTCTATTTCATTTCCCTTCCGGTTCGTGCGCGCCGATTACTGTATTTAAGCACGTGTTCAGCCTCTCCCTGTTCATTGTTCTCAGTCAGATGTGTGTGCTTTACCTGTGAACTCTTTGTGCTCTACAGTATTTTGTGTGCTTTTGCAGTTAACCATGGCTTCTAAGCAAGTGAAGAGTGGTGAGAAGAAAGTGTTGCAATGTTACTTTTCTCTTTTTTTCAAATGTTTATTTTTTCCCCTGTGCTTAAAACTCATTTAAAAAAGAATGTTTACAGTGATCGGGTTGTAATGCTATTAGCGTGAACTCCTGCAATGTTACTGCCTTGGTGGGCTTTTAAATAAAGTTCGGATTTGTTCAAATGTTCCTTTTTTCCCCCCTGTGCTTAAAACTCATTTAAAAAGAGTGTTTACAGCGATCAGGTTGTAATGCTATTAGCGTGAACTCCTGCAATGTTACTGTCTTGGTTGGCTTTTAAATAAAGTTTGGATTTGTTCAAATGTTCCTTTTTTTTTCCCCTGTGCTTAAAACTCATTTAAAAAAAAGTGTTTATACAGCGATCGGGTTGTAAGGCTATAGCGCGAACTGCTGCAATGTTACAGAGATATATATATATATATATATATATATATATATATATATATATATATATATATATATATATATATATATATATATATATATATATATATATATTCACGGCATTCGTAGTCTGTGTCACAATCGGATTGTATGGGTGGTTACCTACCAGGTAACGCTTGTGGTTGGCCAGCAAGTCTGCTAACATCCGCCACGGTGCCCTTAGTTGTGAGAAGCAGATCATAGAATGGTTGAAATAGTTTACTGTCAAATAATGCAAAGAGTACGCGACACGTGTTTCGCCCTAATTCTGGGCTCATCAGGCATACACACTATACTGCACTCCCTCTCGGGAATCAAACCTTGGACATCAGCGCCAGAGGCGATGCCCCTAACGTTGCGCCACGGCGTGTGGTTCGTTTATTTGACAGCATGTAGATCGGGGTAATTACATTCACGGCATTCGTAGTCTGTGTCACAAACTGATTGTATGGGTGGTTACCTACCAGGTAAATTAGGGCGAAACACGTGTGGGTGTTGGAGTCACGTGATCATCTCCCCTCCCATTCACCTCATTTCATTCACTTCATTTCGCTCCGAGCTGAGCTCCGCAGCTGGCGCGGTTTTGCCGTTCTTTTCCCTTAGTGTTTAAAGTCCTTTCTCCTTTACTGATTTACTGTTTAGTAGACGCGCTACTTACTGAATAGTATTTTTTCCTTTAGTGTTTCCACTTAGTGTTTCTTAGTGTTTAGTAGATGCGGTGTGCGAAAGGAGAGTTGGGATCCGAGAGACTGTCTTTGTGTGTTTGTGGAGGGATGGAGAGTTAAGGGGGGTGGGGGAGTCACGTGATCATCTCCCCTCCCATTCACCTCATTTCATTCACTTCATTTCGAGCTGAGCTCCGCAGCTGACGCGGTCTTGCCATTCTTGATTTGCTTTTCACATGGCCAACTATACGTTGCATGCTCAAGAGTAAGCTCAGCGCACAGCTTGGTCATATTACAACCGGAGGGGCGAACTGACAACATGTATACAAAGAGATCCCTAACAAATAAATTATTGGTATATTTTCCCTCGGTTTATTATTTAAAATTTTAAAGCAGTACTTCGCCGCTACGAAGCGCGGGTATTTTGTATAATATATATATATATATATATATATATATATATATATATATACATACACATACATACACACACATACACATATATATTATATATACACACACACACACACACACATATATACATACACATATACATATATATACTAATAAAAGGCAAAATCCTCACTGACTCACTCATCACTAACTCTCACTAACTCTCCAACTTCCCGTGCAGGTAGAAGGCTGAAATTTGGCAGGCTCATTCCTTACAGCTTACTTACAAAAGTTAAGCAGGTTTCATTTCGAAATTCTACACGTAACGGTCATAACAGTCGACAACGTCCGCCATGTTAAACATTCTTATTTATGGCCCCATCTGCATGAAATTTGGTACGCGGGTTCCCAACGCTAACTGAATCCTACTTACGTACATATATACGTCCATAGCCTGCAGCTCGGTCCACACTCTGAATCCTCCAGGCACTCCTGAGCATAATCTAATTTTGAAGGTTGGGGCACCAATAATGTTACTGAGAAACTTTCAGCCAACGAAACTTTGTAATGGCACGAGACTTCAGGTCACATGCTTGCAAAAGAACCTAATTGAGGCAACTATTTTTACTGGCGGTAGCTCAGGGGAGAGAGTTTTTATTCCTCGTATCCTTGTTATACCCTCTCATCTCCCATTTCAATTCAAACACCTCCAATTTCCAGTAAGGCTCTGCTTCGCAATGACAATTAATAAGTCTCAGGGACAGACCCTACATAAGGTTGGCATTGATTTGAGGCAAGATTGCTTTTCACATGGCCAACTATACGTTGCATGCTCAAGAGTAAGCTCAGCGCACAGCTTGGACATATTACAACCGGAGGGGCGAACTGACAACGTGGTATAGAAAGAGATCCTTAACAAATAATTATTGGTACATTTTCCCTCAGTTTATTATTTAACCCCTCCTCGAACCGCCACCTTATCATGGTGGAGGGGTTTGCGTGTCCCAATGATCCTAGGAGCTCTGTTGTCCAGGGCTTTATGCCCCTGGTAGGGCCACCCAAGGCAAACTGGTCCTAGGTGAGGGATGAGACAAAGTGCGGTTCAACAAAACTTCCATAATGAATACAAAATTTGGACAGCGTTTTCCCTCGCCCGGAAGCGGGTCACTGGGGCCCCCCTCTGGAGCCAGGCCTGGAGGTGGGGCTCGATGGCGAGCGCCTGGTGGTCGGGCTTACACCCATGGGGCTCGGCCGGGCACAGCTCAAAGAGGCAACGTGGGTCCCCTTCCCATGGGCTCACCACCTATGGGAGGGGCCAAGGAGGTCGGGTGCAGTGTGAGTTGGGTGGTGGCCAAAGGCGGGGACCTTGGCGGTCCGATCCTTGGCTACAGAAGCTGGCTCTTGGGACGTGGAATGTCACCTCTCTGAAGGGGAAGGAGCCGGAGCTAGTGCGCGAGGTTGAGAGATTCCGGCTAGATATAGTCGGGCTCACCTCGATGCACAGCTTGGACTCTGGAACCAATCTCCTTGAGAGGGGCTGGACTCTCTACCACTCTGGAGTTGCCCCCGGTGAGATGCGCCGAGCGGGTGTGGGCATACTTATTGCCCCCCGACTTGGAGCCTGTACATTGGGGTTTACCCCGGTGGACGAGAGGGTAGCCTCCCTCCGCCTTCGGGTGGGGGGACGGATCCTAACTGTTGTTTGTGCATATGCACCGAACAGCAGTTTGGAGTACCCACCCTTTTTGGAGTCACTGGAGGGGGTGCTGGAGGGCATACCTTCTGGTGACTCCCTCGTTCTGCTGGGAGACTTCAATGCTCACATGGGCAATGACAGTGAGACCTGGAAGGGTGTGATTGGGAGGAATGGCCCCCCCGATCTGAACCCGAGTGGTGTTTTGTTATTGGACTTCTGTGCTCGACACGGATTGTCCATAACAAACACCATGTTCAAGCATAGGGGTGTTCATATGTGCACTTGGCACCAGGACACCCTAGGCCTCAGTTCGATGATCGACTTTGTGGTCTTGTCGTCGGACTTGCAGCCACATGTCTTGGACACTCGGGTGAAGAGAGGGGCGGAGCTGTCAACTGATCACCACCTGGTGGTGAGTTGGCTCCGATGGTGGGGGAGGATGCCGGTCAGGCCTGGTAGACCCAAACGTGTTGTGAGGGTCTGCTGGGAACGTCTGGCAGAGTCCCCTGTCAGAAGTAGCTTCAACTCCCACCTCCGGCAGAACTTCGACCACGTCCCGAGGGAGGTGGGGGACATTGAGTCCGAATGGGCCATGTTCCGTGCCTCAATTGTTGAGGCGGCTGACTGGAGCTGTGGCCGTAAGGTAGTCGGTGCCTGCCGTTGCGGCAATCCCCGAACCCGTTGGTGGACACCGGCGGTGAGGGATGCTGTCAAGCTGAAGAAGGAGTCCTACCGGTCCCTTTTGTTCTGTGGGACTCTGGAGGCAGCTGATAGGTACCGGCAGGCCAAGCGGAATGCGGCTTCGGTGGTTGCTGAGGCAAAAACTCGGGCATGGGAGGAGTTTGGGGAGGCCATGGAGAACGACTTTCGGACGGCTTCGAGGAGATTCTGGTTCACCGTCTGGCATCTCAGGAGGGGGAAACAGTGCAGTGTCAACACTGTGTATGGTGGGGATGGTGCGGTGCTGACCTCGACTCGGGACGTTGTGGGTTGGTGGGGGGGAGTACTTCTAAGACCTCCTCAATCCCATTAACATGCCTTCCAATGAGGAAGCAGAGCCTGGGGACTCAGAGGTGGGCTCCCCCATCTCTGGGACTGAGGTCACAGAGATGGTCAAAAAACTCCTTGGTGGCAGGGCCCCGGGGGTGGATGAGATACGCCCGGAGTTACTCAAGGCTCTGGATGTTGTAGGGCTGTCTTGGTTGACACATCTCTGCAACATCGCATGGACATCAGGGACAGTGCCTCTGGATTGGCAGACCGGGGTAGTGGTCCCCCTCTTTAAGAAGGGGGACCGGAGGGTGTGTTCCAACTACAGAGGAATCACACTCCTCAACCTCCCTGGAAAAGTCTATTCGGGGGTTCTGGTGAGGAGGGTCCGTCGGATAGTCGGAACAGTGGACCAGCTCTACACCCTTAGTAGGGTCCTGGAGGGTGCATGGGAGTTCGCCCAACCAGTCTACATGTGTTTTGTGGACTTGGAAAAGGCGTTCGACCGTGTCCCTCGGGGAATCCTGTGGGGGGTGCTCTGAGAGTATGGGGTACTAGACCCCCTGATAAGAGCTGTTCAGTCCCTGTACTATCAGTGTCGAAGCTTGGTCCGCATTGCCAGCAGTAAGTCGAACCTGTTTCCGTTGGACTCCGCCAGGGCTGCCCTTTGTCACCGATTCTGTTCATAACTTTTATTGACAGAATTTCTAGGCGCAGCCAGGGTGTTGAGGGGGTCCGGCTTGGTGGACTCAGGATTGGGTCACTGCTTTTTGCAGTTGATGTTGTCCTGTTTGCTTCATCAGGCCGTGATCTTCAGCTCTCTCTGGATCGGTTCGCAGCGGCTGGGATGGGAATCAGCACCTCCAAATCCGAGACCATGGTCCTCAGCCGGAAAAGGGTGGAGTGCCCTCTCAGGGTTGGGAGCGAGATCCTGCCCCATGTGGAGGAGTTCAAGTATCTCGGGGTCTTGTTCACGAGTGAGTGAAGAATGGAGCGTGAGATCGACAGGCGGATCGGGGTGGCGTCCGCAGTGATGCGGACTCTGCATCGGTCTGTCGTGGTGAAAAAGGAGCCAAGCCATAAGCTCTCAATTTACCAGTCGATCTATGTTCCTACCCTCACCTATGGTCATGAGCTATTGGTAGTGACCGAAAGAACGAGATCGCGAATACCAGTGGCTGAAATGAGTTTTCTCCGCAGGGTGTCTGGGCTCTCCCTTAAACATAGGGTAAGAAGCTCAGTCATCCGGGAGGGGCTCAGAGTAGAGCCGCTGCTCCTCCGCATTGAGAGGAGTCAGATGAGGTGGCTCGGGCATCTGATCAGGACGCCTCCTGGACGCCTCCCTGGTGAAGTGTTCCGGGCACGTCCAACCGGGAGGAGGCCCCGGGGAAGACCCAGGACACGCTGGAGGGACTATGTCTCCCGGCTGGCCAAGGAACGCCTCGGGATTCTCCCGGAAGAGCTAGAAGAAGTGGCCGGGGAGAGGGAAGTCTGGGCATCTCTGTTCAAGCTGCTGCCCCCGCGACCCGACCTCGGATAAGCAGAAGAGGATGGATGGATGGATGGATGGATTTATTATTTAAAATTTGAAAGCAGTACTTTGCCGCTGCAAAGCGCGGGTATTTTGCTAGTTAACTATATTTGTGCTTAAAAATCTTTAAAAAAATATATTTTCATACAGTTCGTATGGTCTGGAACGGATTAATTGTATTTACATACAATCCTATGGGGGAAAATTGCTTCGGTTCACGACCAAATCGGTTTATGACCAGAGGTTTGGAATGAATTATGGTCGTGAACCAAGGTTCCACTGTATATGAAAAAGGCTTAATGAAAAAGTAGTTCAAATGTTCATAAGTTGTTTATCAAGAAAACACAAGACTAACATCCTTAAAACAGGTTTATAAGTAAAAGATGCATTTGGCTGTTAAGCTAACAAGCCTAATGTTTACTAAGCAGCAATTTCAAATTTTCTTTATCTTTTCCTTTTTTAACTAAAAATGTAAGCTGCCTCACCTAAAATAAGTTTTCTGTCCAAACTCAAACAGTGTCTGTTTTAATTTAAAGGACAAAATATATAGGTCTGAATTAATTAAATTACCCTTTCTTGCCATTTGTCTAATTGCCCACGATGTCCCCTCTGATTCCGTTTTCTCAGTTTATTGCTCCACTTTCTTTAACGTCAAGTAAATGTAAAACAAGCCTCAACTTGCTGCTCTTTGTTTACACTGCAGGAAGTTTGCTGCCAAAAAAAAAAAAAACACATGCCGCTGGCTCTACTACCATAATATCTTGTATGAAGGAGCACTGCAACTAAATAAGGCAGGGGCTGAAAAGATCGATTTTTGTGACTAAGTATTTTTTAGTGAAAATCACCAATTTAGATCAGCAGCCAATCGATTGAAGCATCCCTACTTGACACATTTAGGTAACCAATCAACATGAAGATTTTTGGGTTGGCTCTAAAGTCTCACACGGCTCTCCTTGGTTTGCAAAGTCCACTACACCCATTTTCCTTCATTTATTAAGGCCATCACCACTCTACCCTGTTCTTCTTTTTCTTGTAGATTTCATTAAGGTCTTATTGTTTGGTTGGTACTGTGTATAATGTACTTGTGGCTGAGCATTCATTGGCTATCACACACACACACACACACACACACACACACACACACACACACACACACACGCACACACGCACACACATCACATTGTACTTCTGGCTGAGCTTTCATTGGTTGTTTCCCATACACAGGAGCCTGTCCCTATGTTGCAAATCAGAATGATTGAATCGCCAGAGGTGTGGCCTCAATCGTATACATTATATTCCCAGCTGAGCACTCATTGGTTGTCAACATTTGTCCGCACAGTAATCCACCTCAGTGACTTAAGACAGCATCAAACCTGTGGCTTGTCGCTGACCCCTATGCCCGAGTCCCTGGCAATGTCACACTACATGACTGTCAGAGATGCACATCACATACTGTAGTGTGACAGAAGCGTGAAGTGTGATTTGAGTTTACGTCTGCACAACGAATTGCTTATTGATGCTATTTCTACTTCCATGTGCTGTGCAATGCAAAGCTACAAAGGAGAAGATCATGAAAGCGGAGTGGAAGTCCTGCCTTTACGTTAGAATTCATAATCCCATGCACATCGGAGCTTATTTGACTGTTCACTAGCATTATCAATTTATAAAAGGATTTTGCTTGAGATGAAACACAACCTCTCTTTAATGCAGCATTCATTATTCAAAAACCACATCTGTACAGAAGTTCTCTCTCAGTGTGCTTTGTAGCACTGATCAAAATTTAATCACGTCTGAGGATTCTCCCAATCCATGTGGCTAAGTAATGGTCAGACATCTCTCCAAACCAACTCTATTGTTGATTACATCTGCTAAGCATTGCAGTATTTTTCTGTGACACGTCATCAAGAAACTCAGGAAAAGTATCAAGGATGTGTTTTTGTGCCTGTGCCATGTATTTGTATGGGATTCTGAGAGTCCATATTAATGTTTACTAAATGCCATCTGTGTTAACTCAGACAGTAATAAAATGCACTGCTTTCAGCGTGTTGTATTTTGCAATGAAAAAGGTGCTGCAAGCATTATGAAGTGTATACTGTACCAACAGGAGGGACTTAGCAAAACGCAGGCACTGCAAATCCGAGATAAGTTTATGCATATAGCGCTTTTCTCAGTACTCAAAGTGCTTCACAAAAATGTAAAGGCACAATACAGTCAGAAGAGCTGGTAAACTTCAATAAGAAACACTGGATATGAGATAGCATCAAAGCATTAAACCACAAATAAAAATAAAGTTCTGTTTTAGCACAAGAAACCTATAAACTGAATTAAAAATACACTGTGCTGGACAACAAATAACACTATTTATGAGACAAAGTCCATCATATGAAACAGGGCAGAGGGGTTGAACTGAGAGGAAAGTGAAAAATGTCAGTGTTAGTTAAATGCCTTCCTGAACAGATGTTTTGTGTTGTCTTTTGAAAGAATGAAATGAGTCAGCAAATGTTATTACTTTAGGGAAAACAATTCAAAAGTGTGCTGCTGTATACAGTGTTAGTTAGTTTTTGGGCACTTCAAGATTGGACCGGACCAGATGAATGGGGCTGCAGAAGGTTACCACTTTTTAGAGCTTTATAGGTTAGCAGCAGGACTTTGTATTCAAAAGCATTATGTGGTCACTGCTGTGGAAAGAAGACGAATGAGTGGACAAGGGATATGTTGCTAAGGTGGAAATAAGAACATTTTGTGATCTATATGGAATGAATAAGGGGAAAACATAAGAAATTAAAGTACCTTTCAGAAGACAACAACAAGTATTTGTTGAATACCCCAAAAATCACACAAGGAATGCCTCAATTGGCTTCAACAGACCTTGTTTTTGACAAGGGGTGGGAAAGAAGGAAGAAATCCCCCAACCATTCCAAGTAGGTTGGGTAAATACAATACACAAAACACAGAGCTAGACGGCCAAACTATCATGGCCACCTCAGAAATACAATACACTAAAAGACCCATTGAGTGAAAGAACACCTCATTTTCTTAAGCTTAGCTTGGATGCCAGTTAACTTGAGTTCTGTTTTGTTGCAGTTTAACTTCAAAGGAGGAGGAAACCAAAAGATACAAAATACCATTATTGCAAAAAAAAAAAAAAACAGAGAGAATGAAAGACATAATCCTTTCGTCTGTTCACATCAAACGGCTACCCCAAGACACTAGTTAAATAATGTCTATATAGGAGATGCACCAGACCTCCACAAGCACTCGACTCAACTTAGTCCTTCACCACACTTATCACACCCTCCCTTCTTACTGTGGCATGTCAGAAAGTATAGCAGTGTCCTGTCCAGATCTGGGATCAAGATAATGCGCAAAGTGGCAAACACTTTACCAACTGTATTTTTCAATGCCAAAAGCAAAAAAGAACAATATTCACCACAGAGATATGAAACACAGTTTACAGCATCCCATGTAATGCATGCCCAGCAGTATACATGGGACAATCATCTGAAGCACTCGCAACACGTATGCAGGAACATTGCAGTGCCTTTAGAAGGAAAGACCCAAGGTCTCTAATTTACACATATACCAGTTCCACCAGACACACGTATAACTGGGACACTGTGAATGTAAAATTCAGGGCCAGAGCTGGCTGAATATTGGCTCTTTAATGAAAACGCCATTAAAGGACACTTGGACTTGAACTCAGCATACGCAGGCTTAAAAAGAAGAAAATCCAAATAATAAAAAAGACTTGATGACCAACACCTTCCGAACTCCAACTTATTAATCCATCCCCCCACACTTCACCTGCTATATAGCCTTTGATTCCTGTATGTCTAATCATTTTCCTCTGATGACACCTGGCAGGTTGACAAAAGCTTAGGAATAAAAAACTATTTTCAGATACGCGATTCATTTTCTCTCTTTGTGGATCTCTAGCTACAGATATGCAAACTGTATCACAGACTTCTGCTTCCATACATTTATATATATTATTTACATAATATAATCTCTCTATCTATTCATTTATTTAAAGAGCTTCTGTAAAAAGTCAAATTGCCCTGGGAACAAATAAAGTGCCTCATATCTACATGCAGTAAATTACTTAAAAAGACTTACTCGAATGCAGCATTAAAAACACAAGTCAAATTAATTGAAATGTCAACTGTCATGAACTACTGATGCTTTAAGCTTTCCAAATCTCTCCTTCCTCTTTCACATTTATCATTTTATTATTAATCATTTATATGTAGTGGTTCCACAGTCTCCCAGCATCTGTGTGGCTTTCCCTCACACATCCTGAAAATGTGCTCTTTAGTTTAAGGGGCAACTCTAAATTGTCCCTATATGTATAGGTGGGGGTAAGCGTGAGTGTGCCCTGTGATGGAGCTTTGCCATATCCATGACCGGTTTCCACCTTGTGCCCAGTTCTGCTGTAACAGGCAGCTTAGAAAGTGGGTAGACAAACCAACAACTGAAACCATAATGATTACATTAAGTGGATGAACACAGATGCTAAGTTTCCCTGTCTGGGCTTTGCGTTGTCCAATGTGAGACACTACAAAAACAGTTGTAACTTTCAGCTGACTGGTCACATCAACATGCTCTAAAAGCATGATTCACTCTTTTATTACTGAGTTCACCATATATCTATCTATCTAATGGGGAACAATTGACAAAAAGAAAACCCTTCTTGTCTTGCTGCTTTATGTAAAATCATGTGGAGATTTTAAACAAAAAGATACAAAAAGATTTTAAACAAAAAGATACAATTCCCTCAATTGCACTGAAATTCAAGCTCTTCTTAATATGTTGTAAGACTTATAAATTTGCAATATGCTCGTAAAATATCATAATATTGTATTGTGGTCTTCCTGGCAATTCCCACAACATTCAACATTAGCTTAGCCTTGAGGAAGCAGCAAATGCGCTTACCCTATTGGCCTGGAGAAAGCAGAAAGATGTCAAACAGATGAGGTCAATTTTGTAAAAAACAATGTATTACAAATGTAGACAAACTACTTACTCAGGTAAGGTGACTGCAGTGGACAGGACTGCAACGGAACTGCAGTGGTAACAGCCAAAGGCTCAACACTTTGAACATTATTTGCTCTGAACAGGCCCATGTGCTGAACTTTCCTTGTCAGGGACAGCTCTTTTACAAGCTGTGTAGCATCTCGAATTTCACCAAGACTGCCTAAAGAAGAGATCCATGTCAAGAAAATCACACAGATGCCGATGAAGAGTAGGAATTTCACCCTCCGGGAGAGGCTGCAGAAACCAGGAAGACAACCCATACTGCCCAAGAGAGACAAGAACTTGGCTCCTAAACCCAATGGAGGATTGTCTCTACCATCACTTTACACATGACGTTCCAGATGAGGCTGACATGTTGCTCAACCATCATAAAAGTGCAGATAGGGATGATGTGCTATGGAAGGAAGCATTCAGCCTCTTGGAAACTTGTTCAGCTGCATGCTAATTCTTTGTGCGATTACTGTTCTCAAGGCTTTGAGTTCATCGCTGTTCTCCAGTTCCACACTTGCAGCTGAAATACAACCAAAACAAATCAGCCATGAAAGTGCACCAAAACTCTACACTGATCATTCCAAAAAAATAACACAGACAATTAAACAGATTACAAATACCACAGTTTAACATTAGGTGGTAAAAAGTAACAAAAGGTTTAATTAGTACATTTCGTAACATTCACTATGACAGGACCTCCCTGTTCAGGAATGGCCAGTTATTTTACCAAGATGTGCTTGTGTCTGCCACCCTGCACAAGACCCTTACTTTTTCATGAACACCTTCCTTTTGAACTCCCATATTGTTCATTAAGAATGCCCTGGTCCTGGCTCATCCCATTACTATTGTCAAATGACTATAGCAGTTTGGATAGTTCTCAATATTTTAAACTGTGTTTAAGCCAAATACCTTCTAGTAATTACACCCAAACTCAAAAGTTAGAAACTACTTGTAACCTTCTACAATCATACAACTAAAGAGGCACACAACACTCAGTGCAATGCATCTGTCTATTCTGAGTAGTTCATGGCTAGCGATTAAATGCTGGCTTTATGAAATTGTAGTTTCTCTAAACAAGCATATTGTTGTAAACACAGAGAAGGCACAGAAGCACACACAATGCGCTATAGGTCTTTTAATACATGTCTTACACTGTGAGGCTGCACAAAATGCATGGAGAAGAACCCACAGTGAAACAGTTAGTGATCTGTAAAACACATTACAAACAACAGTTTTTGATGCTTATGTTCAGTTCACTCTGGATGTTGCACTTTATTTCATTGCCAGTCTCTTCATTATAGTGTATAAAGTTGGACATTCCAAGATTTTATCTGTTTCACAAATGGGACAAATGAATGTACTGTGTTGTATTTTAATGAACTATTAGAGATTCATCCTTATTTAGTAGGAACCTTTATTCAGATCAATTAAAAATAAAATAAATAAATACATGAAGTATATTTGAGTGATTAGGAAAATTTTTAAAAGGCAGGGTAAACATTGTAAACCAGATCAGAAAATCCTACCATTACAGTTAGTTGTAAGGCTCGATGCAAACTGGCTATATGTATACAAATCTTAAGTAGTCCCAAGATGTTTTATGTATTGGTTTCTCTTCAGTGTCCTTCAAGCTGTGGTGCACTCTGTTCATAGCATGGTGCACTGCAAGTCCGGCCAGAGTGTTTGTGGCAACTTACATGGTTCAGGAAAATTCCATTAACAACAGTATATTAAAAAATGTTAATTAACTTAAGACATTTGCCAGTAATCAGAACAAATAAGTACTTTATGCTTGTTTAAGTGCTCTTACTTAAATAATGTAAAGACGTTTAACAATTAGTTGAAAGAACAGTATGTTAATCGTCTCCTTGCAAGTTGCACACACCTTCAGGCTTTAAAGATCTGACAGGCAATCACAGTCTAAAAAATGTGTTTCAATCAAACCACCATCCCTTACCCTCATTTAAATATATGTAAAAATATTTTTTTTTTAATAAAACTTTAAATCTGTTTTTGGCTAAAAATGACAGGCCTAGTGACTTTGACGAAATTGGCCTTAGAGGAACAGGTTTTGCACTTGGCAGATGCTTGTATATACATATAACACAAAGGGAAAGATTTGTGACAAAGTTAGAATTTTAGTTTTGACTTTAATGAGAAGTCAAGAAAAATGACACCTTTTTATTGGCTAACTAAAAAGATTACAATATGCAAGCTTTCAAGACAACTCAGGCCCCTTCTTCGGGCAAGATGTAATACAGAAACTGGAATTCCCTGTGTTGATATAGACACAATAACAGATACAGCATTGGGAAAACTTTTAAGGGTGTACTCACACTAGGCACGTTTGTTCTGTACTGTGCCCAAGTGCAACTGTCCCCCCTCCCCACTCCCCCGCTGGCCTGCAGTCACACTGCACTTAATGTTCAGGGCCTGGGCACGCTTTCGTTATCGACATGTGACTTCATGTAAAACCAAAACAAGATCCGAACATGGATTGACTGCAGGCACGTCAAAACAATTTTACGTATTTTGTGGTTGTTCCAGAGTTACCTATGACAGGATAACGCACTATCCTCTTACAGATTTATGGAGTGTACAATGCAGCATTTTGATGTTAAATTGTGCTGCACATACGAGAAGATTTTTATGGTGACAAATGATGAGGGAGGAATTTGCAGCTTTTCTTGCAAACTACAATTCACGTTTATGTGTAAGGTGAGAGTAAAAACCTGTTTTTAACTTGAAAGGTATTGAATGAAATGAAAATTCCAATATCTGACTTGTCGCATCATTGACGTCATGTCTGTTTTCCGTGCTTGGGCACATTTAGCGATCAAGTTGTTCCTTAATGTTCCTAAATGCTACTGAACCATGCTCAGGCCCACCTCTTCCAAGTGGGCAAGGGCACGTTACAGTTGACCTGGCATAGAGGGATCACACTAGTCAAACGAACTAGACTTTGTGGGGTTACATGCGAACAAGCATGCTCTGACACAGAATGAATAACCAGTGTGAGTACACCCTAAGAGAGACATCTTAGATGTAAAAATTTAATAGAACTCTCCAGGCTAAGACTCATTTAGCGAGATGTATGTCATGTATGGTCAAGATCTTTTGATAAGAAAACTGTCCAACAAAGTCTTTTCACGTTTTTTGACGAGTTTTTCCATACAATGTGGATCTGTAGTCAGGTTGTCTGGGTCAGTCAGAGAGATGTCAGTCAGCGAACAATCCTCATATCTGGTTATAAAACTCTTGTTCTCTATTTAAACCATGTTGTAATGTGTTAAATTTTAGCACGAGTTTAACTTCCCATTCTTTTCTCTCTTGCTGCGTTTTAAAGTTGCCCATAAGCACTGTGACAAGAGTTTTATGGCCAGATATGAGAATTGTTTACATCTCTCCGACTGTCCAAGACAACCTGACTACCAATCCATTTTGTATGGAAAAACTCATCAAAAACTTCAAAAGACTTTGTTGGACAGTTATCTTATCAAAACATCTTAACTATACATTGCTCTCCTCTCTCACTAAATGAATCTTAGCCTGGAGAGGTCTATTAATTTTTTACATCTAACATGTCTCACTTAAAGGTTTTCCAATGCTGTATGTGTCCTAGTGTCTATATAAACACAGGGAATTCCAGTCTCTGTATTACATCTATCTCTCAATGTCAACAAGACAAAAGAGATAATCGTGGTGTTCAGAAAATCACATCTTGCCCACATCCCACTCAGCATCAACGGTTTAGATGTGGAGACTGTTAGGAGTACCAAGTTCCTCAGTGTGCACATAACTGAGGAACTTATGTGGACGCATAACACCTCATCACTAATCAAGAAAGCCCAGCAGAGACTACAGTTCCTGAGGCAGCTGAAGCGAGCAAGTCTTCCCCCTTCCATCCTCACCATGTTCTACAGAAGCACCATTGAGAGTGTTCTGACCAACTGCATCACTGTCTGGTATGGCAACTGCAACATGTCCGGCCGTAAGCGCCTGCAAAGAATAGTGAAGACAGCAGAGAACATTATTGGGGTGCCTCTCCCTTCACTGCAGGACATATTTTACAAACGCAGTGTCCGCAAGGCCTGCAGCATTGTGCAGGACCCGTTACACCCTTCACATGGACTTTCACACTTCTGCCATCCAGGAGAAGATACTGCAGCATAAGAGCCAGATCTGCCAGGCTGCAGGAGAGTTTTTACCCCAAAGCTGTTAGACTCCTTAACACCATGCTGCCCTCTGGGATCTTACACACGGCCTCAACCACCTCTACAAACAGAACTTTTATACATGTGAGCCACTGTCCTGTAAAGACGAGTGTGCATGTAGAGAAGAACTGAAAATCTCATACTGACCTTTAACTATTTTGACACTCTTGATATCCTTCTGCTGTGAAACATTCTGACCTGTCATTGTTTACACATGTCTTAAACAACTATTATCATACACTGATAATTTCTGTATTATCTATATCTATTTATTATATTACATATCTATTGACTGTATTTATGTATCTAGATTGCAAATACCATACATTTCATCAATGTTCATATTGCTTACTACACGTCAATATTGCTGCTACTTCTTTATCTTGTCTTTGCACAATGTCTTGTCTTGTTTTGTTTTGTTAATTCTATTTTTAATTTATTATTTGCACTTCATGTTGTTACTCTGCGCAACCTGAGCTTCGCAATTTCATCTATCTGTATACTTGTATATGGTTGAGATGACAATAAAGTTCACTTTCACATCTTTCCTGAAGAAGGGGCCGGAGTTACCTCGAAAGCTTGCATATTGTAATCTTGTTAATTAGCCAATAAAACGTGTCATTTCTCTGGTCTTCTCATTAAATCCATAATGGCTAACACGGTACAACACCCTAGTTTTGCCTTTTTAATGGATTTATATGTTGTAGGCTTCCTGAATACAATGTGACCACTTTTGGAGTGATCTCTGTCTTTGCTTTTGTTTCAAAATAATTCTTCTTTTTCACCTTCAATATTTTACTAGTACAAATCACATCTTTTTGTAGGAAAAGTTATGTGCTGGACATACTGTAGATTTTATATATGCACCAAATATTGTTCAGGTATTGATACAAACTTCTACAAAAGATGAAAAATGGGCTATAAAGGCTCAAAACCTAAACATGATCATAAAGGTTACAGTACACAAATTCAAAGAACATATTGAAAGTCAGCAAAACCACACACAACCTATTTAAATATGAAGCCAGTCACTGGATAATAATTCACTACAGTTGGCAATGTGTGTGTGCGCATTTAGGAGCAACCAAATTAAATTCCTGCTCATATACAGTGCCTTTGGGGTATGCTTTGAAGTCTTGTTTATTCCAGCCTAAGAGTGGTACAAACATGTTATTTAAACAGAAAAAAAATCATAGTCTGCACTGCAAACTGAAACTCATGAGGAAAAAAGCATAAGAATATATTTCAACATTAACTTTAGTATTGCAGAAATACATTGTTCACATGTCAAAATTCAAGGTTTAATTTCCTCTTCTTTCCTCTTTTACAATATGCCTGCTGTATTTCTCTATGGATGGTGTAGAAAATGCATCTGTTGCTTAAAATTGATCTTACACAAAACATTTATCAAACAATATTGGACAGCAACAATGGTTAGTAAAATAAGATTTTGTAACTACATTCGATCATAAATAAATTAAAAAAAAAAATAACCACCAAAATAGTTTAAAGAGTCCAACCTAAACCACACAGATATCAGAACAAGTCAGTAATTTCATAGGTCGATGGCATTCATACTGATGGATTTAAGACAAATAATACATTGGCTGCATCAATAAATACAAACCAGCAAAGATCCAAAAGATGTATACTGCACATTTTGATTTAGAAATTCACACAGAGTTCAGTCTTCACCAGACAAGCGCCACACAAGCTCAGTTCAATGCTGGTATACTACCACTTAAGTATACAGTATCTATTCCCTTCACCAGTTAAAAAAAGGATATAGGAAGGTATGTCTACTTCCATCAGTAACTGTGTTCAACATTTTCCCCCTTGTATTGGATGTGCATTGCCCTCAAAGTGTAGCAAACTTGAATTTGCCCATACAATCATCTCTCTAGCATCAGTAAGTTTTATGGCAGTCCCACAGGTGCTGCAGTGGCCATGACATGCACATTTCCAACAATCACCTTCCACTGCAGTTAGTACAGGGTAAAGTGGGCCAACTCTTCCAATTTCTAGCAAAACCTCTTTCCTTCAGTGTTGAACAGCTGGTCAGGTTTTTTTATTGTGTTTTTTTGGCAACCTTACCACCCTGTGGGTGCTTCCATTCTAAAAGTCTTTTGGTGGTGTCCATTTGGCATACATGTTGATACTATTGAAGGTGTACCTCTTTGATCTTCTGCTGTATTGTTAGATGCTGGAAGCAAATCTTCAAAATCAAGGAACTGGTTATTGACTTATCAACTAGGGTATTGATTCACTCACTCACTGCTTCTCAATTCATAAACATGGTGATGGCAGCAGTTTACATCACTTTTCTTAAAGACAGGGACAATAAAAAGTCAATATTAAATCATGCTCTTCATTCCTTACAATGGAGAGGAAATTTGTTGTAGATAATCACCACAAAGGACCTTGGGGAATTGGACTGGACTTTTAGATTTACCATTTTCAAGCCTCATGATAGCTAAGAGTCTTATCTTTGAGGTGTTGCTCTTTATTCATAATAGCTCCAGGTGGGGCTTGATTGTCAAACTCCTGGTCCAAGGCTGAAGGTGGTTCAAAGTTTAGAAGCAAATGGAAGTACTGTTTCCACCATATTACACTTTACAACTCAGCCCATGTAATACCAGATGGTTGCACTTAGTCAGCTATACTTAAAACTGAATACTTTCAGTGGCAAGTCAAGAGTTTTTTGATCACCACTGCCAGCAACTACTAATATGTACACATTTGCATTGTTCCAGAAACATTTTTTTATCTTGTGACAGACCGGTTTTGTTAGCTACTTTGCTTTTGTTGGACGCACCAGCTTGGCAGCATTGCTTTGTTTTATTATTTGTAGTGTGCTCTTCAATGTGTACAGAAAGTCTGATAGCCTCAATGAGGATTTGCAGTTCAATCTGAAATTCAGTTTGATATTATCTTGATTTGGAGTATATTGAGCAGGGGATAGAGGTGGAGGTCAGTACTATGGAAAAACTTTCAGCTTTATCTTTAACTTACAACTTTCTAAATCGGGTGAGTTTCCCTGATCCCAGTTTCCACATAATGACGTGACAATCTAAAATATCTTTTTATTGACAGCACTTTGTGCAAAAGACTACCAGTACAGTTGGTGGTGGACTGGTCTGTACCTAAACCAAGGGCTGCAAATGATTTTTTACAAAATGAACATAAACAGATGAATTCCATCGTCATTTAGGCTTTTTCACTCAGACTTAAACCAAGATCTCTTCCCAAGCCTGGATTGCCTGGTTGGTCATAGAATTTGCCTTTTAATATGAGAGGACCTTTCATTGGCAAGTCATTTGTGATATCTTGGAGTTTGGTGTAATGGTGGTCCTTTTCATCTGTGACAGGGGCAGTTATGAAGAAAGAGTGCACCACATTTTGACTTTAGATAAGTGCAAGAAATATGTTGCATACTTTGAAGTTATCTTCAGTGACACTGCACTTCAACAGAGTAAATTTAAAGATTTCACTAATGCCAGGACCTTGCATTCTTAGCTAGGTCAAGACAGGGAGATCAATGTTAAATTTTAGGAGCTCATTATTGATTTTTTCCATGTTGCCCACCTCCATGGCAGTCTACACATACCACATGGCAAGGTTTAGGCAACTATTTGGTATCATAATCTGTGGCTTGGGCCGGCTATCTAAATCCCAAATACTGCTATAAACATCCAGTGTGACTGTACGATGGCAATTTTCCAGCCTGCCACTACATGGCACTATGAACTAACTGTGGACAAGAAGTCTGATATGTACATCGATAGTTTCAAATATGAATGTACATTGACAGTTTGAAATAAAATAATTCTGTTACTCAGCAGACATTGCATCTTGTTAACTCTAAATTCAACCAAAGTTACAAAAGAGCCCTGTTTAACAAAAATCATAGGTAGACATGCAAGATCTTCACAGAAGAAAATAGTTTCAACTAGTAAAAATAACAGTAGTACAGGGCCATGTACATTGCTTCTTTGTGTGCCATGGTGGGTGATACAAAGTTGGAGCACGGGCACAGAGTATCTCACTCTCAGTCTCTGGACTGCCTTAAACCATGGGAAGGTATTATTGTAAAATAAATATCATTTTATTTAACCTAAAATTGTGTTCCACTGAGTAGTACGTGGTGTTTGTGGTTCTGGGGTGCTCCCTTGTGGCCACACTGGTAATAAATGTTTATCACAGTGAAAACCGTACTGCGGGATAAACCACCTTGTGATGGTGCACTCTGACAAAGGCACTGTATAAAAGATAGAGAGAGCAAACTCCCACCAGCAACTGATCAATGGTCTGCTTGAGAGCAAAACAGCACATGGGACAGCACACTTTTCAACTAGATACAGCATGGGAAATAGGGTAAATTTCTAAAAAGGTAGGACTGATTTTATTAGGTTGAAAATTGCCACTGGGCTGGGCAGGAAGTACATCAAATGTGTCTAACGTAAACACAGTTGCACAGATTTTATTATACTTTTGTCCATTCACTAATTTGTTTAAACTTAATATACTAACTTTCACGTAGTTGAAGGCTGCAGGCTACTCTGGCAGAAATAGGTACAAGACAAGAGTTACATACTTCTAAGACCTAGGCTATGTCTGCAATTCACAATAAGTATCTCTTGCAGCTCAGGCACACACCACAGGAGATCCATAAACGTGACTGACCTTGTGAAACAAAGGCACCTTTATGAGATACCCTGACGGCATGCCAGATGCATACTAACCTCTGGGCATTATGCCAGTGTATATCTGCAAAATGCTGTGACCCAACACCCACCAACCCCTTCTACAAGCTCCCATTGAGTGGCAATCATTTTGCATAATGCCCCAAAACCACCCCTCTTACACTGCTGGAACTGAATCAAGCTCAAGGGCATACAGATGCATACAAATTGGATATGTTACAGACAAGACTACAAGTTATACCTGAGCAATAGTGATGAACAGCCTCAGAACTAGGGTCTTACAATTCTATGCCATTCTGCCAAGTGAAAAAGTTAGGTGTGCACCTTAGATATATTGCTAAAGTGAGGCCACATACTATAAAGTTTGTACCTCAGGATAGCAGTACTAATTCAAACATCTCCAAGCTCTGCCAAAGAGGTACAATAATTCTACAGAACTGTTCTTCCTGCCTAGTGGAAATCTGTGCCTGCTCTACTGAATTAGTTCAACTCTGTTACGTCTTACCTCAGCCAGCTCTCTTTTTCACATACCTAAAAAAAAAAAGCCATGGTCAGTTTGTGGGCCAAATGTTAACCCAATGCAAGTTGCTACTTTTCACACCACACAGACATATCATATGTAACAATACCATAGCAAAATCTGTGGCTTTAACATTAAAGGTCATACAGTACGCCAAGTGTGGACAGCTGCTCTGATGTTAGTACCGAAGCGAGTACAGCTGGTGTGCTGGCTGCTCAGACACTCCCAGTTCAGTCATACAAGGCTCTTTCAAATCAAGATGTAGTGGTGATTTTCATAACAAGCTATTATTCGTCATTTGGAAAATAATGAACATTTCTGTGCTAAAAATTTAGATTAAGCTGGAGCCTCACAGGACAGTTTATATTTATAATCAGACTGAATTCTGTGCTCTTTACTTTAGATATATTTCAATCAGTTCCAGCTTTCGTTTGACTTAGTTGTCCCACCAAAGTTTCTTGTGATTTCATTTCATTTATACCAAAGGTAATAGCCATCACTGAAAATCAAACAGAAATACAGCTAACCTTTAAACCTAGGCCCCTGAGCTTGCCTACTAATCACTTCATACTTTACAGAAGGTATTTTAGTTTACACATTGATGGCACTGCTTTAATTCTTACTAAACAGACCCGCTTCTGGCACAGGAGCACAATACGAATAAAGGATTAAATTACTTGAGTGTCTGATTCATTGCAAGCGTTCAGCTTTGATCCCAAGTAAGCAGTGAGCCATGGCAGGCATTAAGGGAGAATTCAATCCTTTGAAAGATATACTGTATGTTACATGTACATTGATATGAAAGACACAATGCCCAGAGGAAAAAAAAAAAAGGTGAATTAAACAGCAGTAGTAAACGAGAGTAGTAGAAGGTTCATTCCCCTTTACCTGGCCCCACATCACTTTACAGACTGCAACTAAGTCTGTTTCACCTTCTGTGACTCTACGCATTTCTAAATGCACACATTGTTTTATAGCAAAGTTTTAAGCTTTTTTTAATTAATAAATGAAAGCTCTGTTTCAGCATAAAGACACACCTTGCCTCCCAGCAACCCTGTATGAAAGAAAATACATTTGCTGACAAAGAGCATAAGAACATATACTGCTCTGTAATGTTGTCTTCTAAAAAAAAAAAAAAAAAAAAAAAAAAAAAGAACAAAAAAGTAAATTTAATGACTATAGTGATCAATTAACCATACTCATCATTCAGGTCCCATAACAGTAAAATGTAATAAATAAATCCAATTATCTCAAGAAATTGAATAAAATTAGTTCAAACACTTTGAAAGATTTTATTTTAAAAAATACCAGAAGAAAAAAAAACATTTTCTGTGCTTGGTTTCAATTAGAAGTGTGCAGCCAAATCCGCCTTAAGGAAATGCAGTTTTAGATTATATCAGTCATCAGTACAAATAAGAAAATAAGTAGGTGGTGTGTAAAAAAATATAAATTTTAACCTTCTTATAAAACAAAAAAAATAAGTAGAGATGCATACTCGCACAGTGCATTGCACTGCCATCTTGCAGATCCAACATCCTGAGTTCACATCTCACACCTGGCCAGTGCCCATGTTTGCTTTCCTTCCACGTGCCCAATGACATGTAGGTTTAGGTTAATAGTGACTTGGGCCCGGTGTAAGCAACGTGACTTCCTGGTGCCAATGCCCACAGCAGTTTCCAGCTGGGATAGACTCTAGCAATTCACAACCCTCAAGTAGATTCAGCAGATTTCAGAATATTAAGTTAATAATGAGCAGAGGTTACAAGCAACTTCACTGGTGTCCAACATTAACATAATGATAGTCCTCAAGCCCAACAATTAACATGGAAACATTGAAAATGTACAATGTTTTGAACTCTTGCATTTCACTCTGTGATTATAAACCAAATTAATCAAGCAGATGGTGCAAATGTTTAATTTTGGAAATTTTCATACATTACAAAGGGATTTGTCAGAGTGCATTTTACTGAAAAAAAGCCAGCAACAAACAGTCAGTCAGTCAGTCAGTCATTCTCCAACCCGCTATATCCTAACACAGGGTCACGGGGGTCTGCTGGAGCCAATCCCAGCCAACACAGGGCACAAAGCAGGAACAAACCCCGGGCAGGGCGCTAGCCCACCGCAACCAGCAACAAACATTTTTAATTAAAAAAAAGTTAACCATTACAATCTTTATAGCATTTTAACATGTATTTTTTTTAATATTAGAGCAACAGGAATTCCTTTCAATACTGCATTATACACTTCAGGAGTAAAAGTGAAATCACATATTATGGTACACCCTTCATAATTATAAGACATATCATTTTACTAAATGTATTACTGACTTGTACAATAGTACATTCTAATTAATTGTTTTGCATTTCTATTTGGAGAAAGCAGACCTAACACAAAATGAGAAACAGATTTAAATTCAAAAGAGCCGTTTTGGTTTTTTTTTTAATCCGTTAAAATTTGGTAAAACTTCAGTTGAGGTACTGTAAAAATGCATTACTCAATTACTGTTATGTAATAAGACCTTACCAAACATATGGGTCTTTACAACGCATCAGTAAAATGTTTTGTTCATCTCTGCAATGCAACCTGCTAATAAAACTTCACTCTGGAGTACTCAGAGGTGCATTAATGGAGACATATTTCTCTTATATATTTAGTACAAGACCTGTGAATCCTACATATTAACAAGTCATTTTACCATCAGGTCAATATGCCACTCGGCACAGAGATGAATAACCAATCTACTAATGTTTTATAAGTGTCACGAAGGCAAAAAAGTCTTTGTTAAGGTCTTGTTACATAAGAGTGAATGAGTAATGGATGCATTTTTGGAGTACCTAAAGAACTGGGGTGTTATACTGTGTTAGCCATTATGGATGTAATGTGAAGTTAATCAGAATGACATGTTTTATTGGCTAATTAAAAAGATTACAATATGCAAGCTTTCGAGGCAACTCAGAACCCTTCTTCAGGCAAGAAGGTGTACCTAAGCTACCCAACATTTTACACTTGGATAATTCAGGGTCACAGAACGGTGATGACTATGCCATCAGCATCATGGACAATGCAAGACCAGCAATAGCAGGAGCTGCAGTCACCCTCAGGGCAGCCTAATACCTAACCACACACCAATGTAACCTAACCCCACATCTTTGGAAGGTGAGAGAAAAATCCACATAGACACTGGGGAGCACAAGCACACCACACACAAGTAGTGCCCAGACCTGGTCTTTGGACTTTGAACCCTGGACTGTAAAGCTTTGGAAGCATGAGCACTACACATTTCTCTTCAAACCACTCTGGAAATCTTTATTGTCTACCCATATCTACAATAGTAAAATTAAACACTTGCATTCACCCTCATATAAAATGAGCAAAACGATAACAGTGATAAGAGAATTGCCAATTGATAATCACAGCAATGAAATCATTATTAAACGTGTACAGCGAACATGTCATGCATATGTCACTAATATCAGTTAAGTTTTTCCGAGCATTTATAATAAGAAATTCATCAATTTCCAGACAATATTAATGTACAAATGCTAATTATGGGTTTAAGGGTTTAGTGTCTGTCCTGGCAAGAATCAGCCTTGGCCAGAGAGGGCACCAGTCCGTCAAAGATTTTACACACTCGCACGGGGCCAGTGTTGAATCGTCAGGTAACCTAACATCTACGTCTTCCGAAAGTGAGAGACTAAGCCGGAGTAGCCAAAGGCGTCTATAACAATCGTTAGCGCACATGCCTTTTATAAGTATTAGTAGAAACAATGTCTAATGAGAGGTTCTTCTTTACATCGGCTGTTTAAGCTGCCCGAGTATGCGGTCTCGTGGCGAGGCCGATAGCCTGCGGCCAGGGATTCCTCTCAGGTGATGAACATATGCAGAGCAATAGGGACACAATAGACCTCAGTTAAAAAATACAGTATATTATTTTTCATCAATGCATTACCTTACTTTTGCTTCTAAGCATCCAGTTCGAAGACACCCTTAGTTGTTACATGTGCAATCTTGAATAACCGCGCAAAAAGTAAAGCTATATTAGAAAACGATTAGTGGACGACAGAGGTATATGCTAAACACCAGAATACCACCCGCAGTTTCGGACTTTAACGGAGTCTTCAATCAAGAGGCAAAGGCTGTAGTCTGCATATACTCACAAATACCTCCGAACACTTAAGAATCCAAGCCCACGAACTGGACGTTTCAGAAATCCACAGAACCCATCACACTACCCACTTAAATTTGCAGCCGAATATTTTATACTCAGCACGTAAGCAACCCTTTCTACACCTACTACAATAAATACCGTTCCTTAGACATTTACCACAATTAACAACAAGAACATAATGTCATTGGCTACTCAAATCGATCAAAAACTGGATTACCTGAAACACGACGGCGGAAATCCCGGCATCACCAACATGAAAGATGCACAGACAACACTAAATAGACCTTGACTTGCTAGCGAATGAAAAACAAGAGATGTGAATAAAACATCTAACCAGTAAAGTGCAAAGCGAGAGGGGCGGGAGATAAGAAGAGATAGGAGGAGGAGAAACACTCCGGCCTTAGAGAGGGGCGCAATAAGTAAGGATCGCGATTTGGGCCAAAGTTCATCCTTTCTTCAGGGCTATTCACTTGACCGGTGGCAACGGAAAGGGCTCGACAAAGTGGCGGGGAGGAGGGGTGGGTGGCTGGCTATTCTTCTACATGAAGTCGTGCCACTCAAGGTAAATTGAACAGAGTTGGAACAGATTTTAATATATGGAGGATGGGGACATAAATCACGACTCCATATATGATGTTAATGTTTTGGAGCCGTTTTGGTGCGCGAATGCAGGTGATCAGAGGACGAGTATTTAAGGTGGCACTGCTTTGCCACACATCCATCCATCCATTGTCTCCCGCTTATCCGAGCTCGGGTCGCGGGGGCAGCAGCTTGAGCAGAGATGCCCAGACTTCCCTCTCCCCGGCCACTTCTTCTAGCTCTTCCGGGAGAATCCCAAGGCGTTCCCAGGCCAGTCGAGAGACATAGTCCCTCCAGCGTGTCCTGGGTCTTCCCCGGGGCCTCCTCCCGGTTAGACGTGCCCGGAACACCTCACCAGGGAGGCGTCCAGGAGGCATCCTGATCAGATGCCCGAGCCACCTCATCTGACTCCTCTCGATGCGGAGGAGCAGCGGCTCTACTCTGAGCCCCTCCCGGATGACTGAGCTTCTCACCCTATCTTTAAGGGAAAGCCCAGACACCCTGCGGAGGAAACTCATTTCAGCCGCTTGTATTCGCGATCTCGTTCTTTCGGTCACTACCCATAGCTCATGACCATAGGTGAGGGTAGGAACATAGATCGACTGGTAAATTGAGAGCTTTGCCTTATGGCTCAGCTCCTTTTTTACCACGACAGACCGATGCAGCGCCCGCATTACTGCGGATGCCGCACCAATCCGCCCGTCGATCTCACGCTCCATTCTTCCCTCACTCGTGAACAAGACCCCGAGATACTTGAACTCCTCCACTTGGGGCAGGATCTCGCTCCCAACCCTGAGAGGGCACTCCACCCTTTTCCGGCTGAGGACCATGGTCTCAGATTTGGAGGTGCTGATTCTCACCCCAGCCGCTTCACACTCGGCTGCGAACAGATCCAGAGAGAGCTGAAGATCACGGCCTGATGAAGCAAACAGGACAACATCATCTGCAAAAAGCAGTGACCCAATCCTGAGCCCACCAAACCGGACCCCCTCAACACCCTGGCTGTGCCTAGAAATTCTGTCCATAAAAGTTATGAACAGAATCGGTGACAAAGGGCAGCCCTGGCGGAGTCCAACTCTCACTGGAAACGGGTTCGACTTACTGCCGGCAATGCGGACCAAGCTCTGGCACCGATCGTACAGGGACCGAACAGCCCTTATCAGGGGGGCCGGTACCCCATACTCTCGGAGTACCCCCCACAGGATTCCCTGAGGGACACGGTCGAATGCCTTTTCCAAGTCCACAAAACACATGTAGACTGGTTGGGCAAACTCCCATGCACCCTCCAGGACCCTGCTAAGGGTATAGAGCTGGTCCACTGTTCCGCGACCAGGACGAAAACCACACTGTTCCTCCTGAATTCAAGGTTCAACTATCCGACGGACCCTCCTCTCCAGGACCCCTGAATAGACTTTTCCAGGGAGGCTGAGGAGTGTGATCCCTCTGTAGTTGGAACACACCCTCCGATCCCCCTTCTTAAAGAGGGGGACCACCACCCCGGTCTGCCAATCCAGAGGCACAGTCCCTGATGTCCATGCGATGTTGCAGAGGCGTGTCAACCAAGACAGCCCTACAACATCCAGAGCCTTGAGGAACTCCGGGCGTATCTCATCCACCCCCGGGGCCCTGCCACCAAGGAGTTTTCTGACCACCTCGGTGACCTCAGTCCCAGAGATGGGGGAGCCCACCTCTGAGTCCCCAGGCTCTGCTTCCTCATTGGAAGGCATGCTAATGGGATTGAGGAGGTCTTCGAAGTACTCCCTCCACCGACCCACAACGTCCCGAGTCGAGGTCAGCAGCGCACCATCCCCACCATATACAGTGTTGACACTGCACTGCTTCCCCTTCCTGAGACGCCGGATGGTGGACCAGAATCTCCTCGAAGCCGTCCGAAAGTCGTTCTCCATGGCCTCCCCAAACTCCTCCCACGCCCGAGTTTTTGCCTCAGCAACCACCAAAGCCGCATTCCGCTTGGCCTGCCAGTACCTATCAGCTGCCTCCAGGGTCCCACAGGACAAAAGGGTCCTGTAGGACTCCTTCTTCAGCTTGAAGGCATCCTTCACCGCTGGTGTCCACCAAAGGGTTCGGGGATTGCCGCCACGACAGGCACCGACCACCTTACGGCCACAGCTCCGGTCAGCTGCCTCAACAATAGAGGCACGGAACATGGCCCATTCGGACTCAATGTTCCCCACCTCCCTCGGGACATGGTCGAAGTTCTGCCAGAGGTGGGAGTTGAAGCTACTTCTGACAGGGGGCTCTGCCAGACGTTCCCAGCAGACCCTCACAACACGTTTGGGCCTACCACGCCTGACCGGCATCCTCCCCCACCATCGAAGCCAACTCAACACCAGGTGGTGATCAGTTGACAGCTCCGCCCCTCTCTTCACCCGAGTGTCCAAGACATGTGGCCGCAAGTCCGACGACACGACCACAAAGTCGATCATCGAACTGAGGCCTAGGGTGTCCTGGTGCCAAGTGCACATATGAACACCCCTATGCTTGAACATGGTGTTCGTTATGGACAATCCGTGACGAGCACAGAAGTCCAATAACAAAACACCGCTCGGGTTCAGATCGGGGGGGCCATTCCTCCCAATCACGCCCTTCCAGGTCTCACTGTCATTGAAGTCTCCCAGCAGAACGAGGGAGTCCCCCAGAAGGTATGCCCTCTAGCACCCCCCTCCAGGGACTCCAAAAAGGGTGGGTACTCCGAACTGCAAACAACAGTTAGGACCCGTTCCCCCACTCGAAGGCGAAGGGAGGCTACCCTCTCGTCCACCGGGGTAAACCCCAATGTACAGGCTTCAAGTCGGGGGGCAATAAGTATACCCACACCCGCTTGGCGCCTCTCACTGGGGGCAACTCCAGAGTGGTAGAGAGTCCAGCCCCTCTCAAGGAGATTGGTTCCAGAGTCCAAGCTGTGCGTCGAGGTGAGTCCGACTATATCTAGCCGGAACCTCTCAACTTCGCACACTAGCTCAGGCTCCTTCCCCTTCAGAGAGGTGACATTCCACGTCCCAAGAGCCAGCTTCTGTAGCCGAGGATCAGACCGCCAAGGTCCCCGCCTTCGGCCACCACCCAGCTCACACTGCACCCGACCTCCTTGGCCCCTCCCATAGGTGGTGAGCCCATGGGAAGGGGGACCCACGTTGCCTCTTCGGGCTGTGCCCGGCCGAGCTCCATGGGTGCAGGCCCGGCCACCAGGCGCTCGCCATCGAGCCCCACCTCCAGGCCTGGCTCCAGAGTGGGACCCCGGTGACCCGCGTCCGGGCAAGGGAAAACGCCGTCCAAAATTGTTTTTCATCATAGGAAGTTTGTTTAACCGCTCTTTGTCTCATCCCTCACCTAGGACAGTTTGCCTTGGGTGGCCCTACCAGGGGCATAAAGCCCCGGACAACAGAGCTCCTAGGATCATTGGGACACGCAAACCCCTCCACCACGATAAGGTGGCGGTTGAAGGAGGGGACACACATCATTTGGGTAAACTGCAGGCTTTCGGCTACTCAACGGCTATGTGACACGTTGATCTTCCTGCTTTGTTTTGCTTCCACGCGGCGATCTGCACAGGTCGTCTGTAGCAAGGAGTTAATACGCGTCTTTGTGTTCATCGAATCTGTTTTGGCAGGAGTAGAATGAGGGTTAATAATAATAATTCTTTACATTTATATAGCATTTTTCTCACTAATCAAAGCGCTGTCCACACAGGGAGGACCCGGGAAGCGAACCCACAGTCTCCTTACTGCAAAGCAGCAGCAATACCACTGCGCCTCCTGTGATGGATCAGTGATTCAGTGATTTGCAGGTGTGAATAAAAACTACACAAGAAATGCAACGTATGGATATCTTTAGATATTGGAAAATTTCAGTAAAATTTTATACTGTAATTTAGGTTTTTTAATAGTTAATGCCAAACTGTTGCTTTCAGTGCTACTTTGACTAAGTTATACTGCCTTTTCTTTGATTTTGATTAGGACCACCAAGTGGACTTGAACCTTTTGCCGTCCAGCTTTTGACGCCCCACCCAATAACAATAATAATAATAATAATTTTTATTTACATAGCACCTTTCCAATTGAAGGCACTTCACAGAGTCTTGTGAAGAAACAGCAGGTATACAGTATGTAACATTGGATACAGATGTTTCCTGAATAGAACATTAAAACAGATAGATACAGGATATACAAAGGCACTAAATAGAATAAAAGACAATAAACCAGAGTAAAATAGTTGATTGAATACTAAAAGAAAGCCTATCAAATAACATAATTTGTGATATAACACACACACAATTTATCCTGAGCATCTGGACAGAGAAGAAGACTGAAAGAAGAGGCAGAATGTCAGGTTAAGTTAAAAGCCTTCCTGAACAGAGGAGTTTTAAGTTGTTTTTTAAAAGAACTAGGGGGCTTCGCCCCGTGCTCGCTTCGCTCGCCACCCCCACGTTTTTGGTTTTCCGGATACACACTTTTAAGATTTTTTTTCTTTGAATTGTTGCTATTTCATTAGTTTCACTTTTATTTCAGAACTTCTGTAAAAACAATATTTGTAATCTTGCGAGTCCCAATATGCCTAATCTTTTTAATGAGGTCAGGACAGGTTTCTCTGTTTGGAATTTCAGCACAGACAAAACGATCTATATCATCAGCAATTAATAATTTTTTTTTACAAAGTAAAAAAGTAAGTAGAGTTCTGCATTGGACTCCTGTCTGTAAAGTCGTGCTATTTTCCTCTCACAGTTCCAAACATACATGGGGTTACCAAGGTGATACCCCAGCTTTTGTCTAGGTTTTTGTACAAGGGCTAGACAGAACGTTTTTGACTCATGGGATAAATGTAGCTTTTTAAATAAGCAGACAGATAAATATATATACATGAACAAAGTAACCAATAAATGCATGTGCGGTAAACTCCGTTTTTGAAATTCTCAAGATTCTTTATTTGTCACATGCATAGTTATACAGGACAACACGCAGTGAAATGCATCCTGATCTGCTTATCAAAAACTGTGCAAAGTTAGAAGAATATCAGTTAAATTAATAAAAAGTCATAGATTGAAAGATAACAGTATAGTAGAACATAATAAATAAGTAAAATTATGTGAATAAAGTAGAATTAAGTGTTAAGGTGCAATAGTGTAGTAATTATTGTGAAAAACCAAAGTTAGACTGGTGCATAGTTAAATGAGGCTGTTTGTTTGTTTGCACTACTGCGATCTATACTTTCTTTTCTTATATTTTCTAATTTTCCTACTTTCATATCCTTTAACTTTCTCCACATGTGTATAGCGCCGTTTTTTTTTGTTTTGTTTTTTTTTTTGAGCCTTTCTAATTTCACTGGTTTCATAGTCTCTAACCTGCTCTGCATGTGTTTAGCGTCAACGTTTGTAAACGTCTTTATGAAGTTCTAGTTTGTCATTTTACTCATTGTCTTTTAATTCTGAGCCGTACAGTACAATACATAGAACAGAATAAATCCTCAATACATCCATCCATCCATTTCCAACCTGCTAAAATTCTAGAAGTACGGAGTAGAATTTCACATTAGATGATATCACGTAATATGATTTGGATTTGTTTTAAGTCCTGGAGACCTCATTCATCAAGCTGCCTCCCCCATTTTGCCATTCCACATCTGAAATAGCGCTAATCCGATGAAAGAACCCCTCATTCCCACGTCCCCATTCATCAGGGATGACTTTACCTTAGGCAGGCAATCTACAATTTAAAGAGATTGTTATTTTTTGTGAATTGTTACATATGCATTATTTTCACTTTTACTTTAAAACCTTTTGTAAAAACAATACTTGTTTCTTTATTTCCTGCCCCGCGCGTGTTTACATCTCTTTCTTTCCAGACGTATAATACCGCTCGAGTTGTGAAGGGTGTTGCGGCTGAACGTACGCTAAGGATATGCCTTTGGATCATTTGCTGTCTTTTTGCTGCTTGCTAGCTGGTTCTTCTGCCTGTCGCATGTCATTGTTTTAAGAGCTCCGAGCACATGATGTTTGCCTGCCAAAAGCAATCCAACAACTGCTAGATTAGAGGTCTGTTGACTTGTTTTAAATGATGGCTCACTGCCTGGTCTCGCATGACTTTGTAAAAGCAATACCTGTCTTTTATTTGTGGCTCCGGGCGTGTTTGAATTCTTTCTTGTAGGATGTATAACGCTGCTCGCGTTCGGGGGGGTATGGTTAGCTGCCATCGCGCTACCCTTCGATCTTTTTAAAGCCTGTACAGCCGCTGTCCTTTTTTCCATGGCCCTGGGACAATCTCTTGGCACCAAGTCTCATGTTTACGGTCCCCACGAGACGCACCGTGGCAAGTCTTGTTGGTCTCGCGGGTCTTTTAAATGTCTTTCGAGATTATCACGTATCGTAGCCTTGCATTTGCTTTCCATTCCAGGATTTCCTTTTATATAGAGAGAGATGAATGGAGTCAGCTGATCCAATTAATTTTGAGAGGTCATTCCAAAGTCTGGGTGCTATACAGCTAAAGGCCCTGTCACCCATAGAGTGCAAGTTAGTATGGGGTACAACAAGATTGCCAGTATCAGAGGACCTGCCAATAGGGAGTTACAATAATCAGTAAGGGATGTGATAAAAGTATGGACAAGTTTCTCAGCAAAAGAAAAGGAGGGGAATGAACGAACACGGGATATGTTACAGAGGTGAAAGTAGGAAACTTTCTTAATGTATTTTTTGTGGGAGGAATAAGAAAGGGAGGAATTAAAAATGACACCAAGATTTCTTGCATTAGAAGAAAGTCTGATGAGATCACCATCAAGAGTGACTGAGAAGTAGCTCATTTTCTTAAGTTGTGCTTTAGTGCCAATTTGCAGGAGTTTAGTTTTGTTGCAATTTAATTTTAAAGAGTTCTGCTTCATTCAGGTTTTAATTTCACTGAGGCAAATTGTGAGTTGACAAAGCTCTGATGAAGTTTCACTTTTAACATTGAAATAGAGTCGAGTATCATCTGCATAAAAATGATAACCCAGTCCATAGCTGCAAATAATATGGCCAAGGGGAAGCATATAGATGCAGAAGAGCAGAGGTTCCAAGGACAGAGCCCTGAGGAACTCCTTGTGTGACTGGCACTGAGCTCGATCTGCTGTTGCCAAGACTAACAAACTCTTTCATGTCAATCAGATAGGACTTAAACCACTGGGGGGCAGTGCCAGAGATACCCAGCATGTCCAATATATGACCACCAGAGTGAGTAGGAAAATTAACATGTTTCACCAAGTAGTACTAGGGTGTTGTACCGTGTTAGCCATTATGAATGTAGAGAAAAGCCAAGCAAAATGACACCTTTTATTGGCTAACTAGAAAGATTACAATATGCAAGCTTTCGAGGCAACTCAGGCCCCTTCTTCAGGCAAGATGTAATCATCAAGATGTAATCATCATCAAGATGTAAGATTACATCTTGCCTGAAGAAGGGGCCTGAGTTGCCTCGAAAGCTTGCATATTGTAATCTTTCTAGTTAGCCAATAAAAGGTGTCATTTTGCTTGGCTTTTCTCTACATGTTTCACCAAGTCATAACAGTCCAGTAAGGACTTCTCAGATTACATGTAGTAATGTCAATATGGATATTGAAATCACCAAGAAGAATGTCTCTCTGCAAAAGAGAACTTAAGTGGGTTAATAATTCAGTCAGATCAGATAAAAAAGAAAGATTGTATTTTGGGGGATGATAGAGAACAATGAGTAAGACAGGACCTGATTTCATTATTAGTTTCAGAGCCAGGCACTTAAAAGACAATAGGGAGTCAATTGGGATTCTTGTGATGTTTAGTTCAGTTCTAACAATTACTGCAACTCCTCCTCCTTGTCTTGAGCTGCTAGGCTCTTCGAAGTTTCTGTTAGGCAAAGCATGTCAAGTTTGGATTCTTTAATGAATTCTGAAAGCACGGGCACTTTCCCATTCTTTTGTCTTTCCCATTCTTTTGATCTTTTGTTAAACAATGCAATACTAGCTGGCGAGGGTTCATTGTGGACATATCCATGATCAGAGTTTATTTCAACAAACTGCAAATTTTGCACTGAAACTCCTATTTCCAAAGCGATGAATAGGATGCTGTATTCCTGAACAAATGCTGCTGTTGAACTTTTCATTCGCAGCCTGGCAGTGGTGGCAACCTGGCCCATGATGTAAATATTTCAGGCATCACACAATGCCAGTGTCTTTTAGGACATTCCAGTCTGACCATTTGTTCTGGACAAACTATTTAATATGAAGGAATTTGTCACAAGAGTATTTTAGCATAGCACAATACTTATGTGATAGTAGCAGAGAAGCAGCACAGCATAGCAGAGAAGGTGAGAGGGGTCTAGTGGCATAGATAAGTGGCAATAGCAAGAGCAGAAAAAGTGTAGTAGCAGATATTAATAAGATGCATGTGAAGATACCAGAATTTGGCACTTCCAATGTACAGCAACTCAACTCTTTTTGATCCGCTGTATGAACTAACTGCTGTAGCAGTAGAGGCCTGTGTCCACCTCTTGAACCCTCAGGTACCACTCCAAACACCAGGTAATAGTACAGTTCTTCTTTATTGTACAATAACACAGTGCACCAAGCACCCTCCACTCCACACTACTGTACTCATATAAATCAACTCTCTACTCACAATACCAATCCTCCTCTCCCAGACACTTAGCCACCCTACCTCCCAGCTCAGCTCAGTGTCTGGGCTTTCCCAGAGTCCTTTTATACACCCTGACCCGGAAGTGTTCCTGCCCAACAGTCCACAGTTCCTTATTCCTTCCGGGTCAGGGTAAAAGTCCTTTTCTTCAACCTGGAAGTACGTCATCTCTCCTGTTCACGTGACCAGGACGTACTTCCAGGTTATAGGGCACATATGAGTTCACGGGCTTCCCGACAGCGACTCCCAGTAGTCCCCAAGGTATCCAGCAGGGCTGTGTATAAAAACTACATAGTCCATGAGGCCCTGCTGGAACTCGGGGCACGTCCATGCTGTTGGGAGAGCTCCTTCTGGCGGCCTGGGGGTGAGGGCCGGAATAGGAAGCCGGCAATCCACCACACTGCTAAAACTAACAATGCACCTGACTTGAACCTACATTGTATTCCACCAAATTCATGAATTCTTCCCTATACCATAGTGCATTGTAGTCTGAACTGGTTACAGTTCAGTAATCCACTTGGACAAGAACAGAGAGACTTGGAATTTTCTGGGTTTACCTTCTCCAAGACTCGTGAACCCTGGAGTTTTATTTTCATTTTCTCTGTTGCTAATTGGCCTCTTTACTACTATAGGTGCCAAGGTGAAAAGACTGGCAACCAACTGGAACAGAGAGTGAATTCTTACTGAGTCAGGAGGCCATAATGGAAGGACAGCATGGAAGGAGCTGCAATCCAGCCAGATGGCTAGCAGTCCTTATTCTAGTCAGGGTAAAAAGCTAATGGATGGACTCGGCAAACAGGGATGCCAGAGGCAGTTCATTCCCCCACACAATAGGTTGCAGCATCCCTCTAGGCTGGTCTCAGTTAGGACACCTGCAAGGTTGCGTAGGAATTGTAGTGTAGAAGATGTCGAAGAAAGAATTGTTGACCCGTAAAATGGAAGGAGTCAGAGTCTCACACCAGAAGAAATGTTCATAAGCTTTCTTTTATTGTTGCATACCTAGACTGGAGTGTCAGTAGCATGCGCGTTGACAGGAAAGAGTTCAGCTCTTTTATATCAGCTGATTGTGTGCACACTTTACAAGTTCGTATAAAGGCAGATTAATGCATGAGCCTTTTAGGGCTTAAAATAGACGGCAGTTACAGATGAGTTCATAGCTTAGCTTATTCGTAAAACAGGAAGAACAGTTTATAAAAATACATTTCTGGTAAAGGCAGCTTTCTGGTGAGGTCAGATTCTTTTGAACTGCTCACACAGGTCAGCATCAGTAATATATGTTAAAGGTCACATATACAGTTTCTGCAAAAGTGTCAAGTACACATTTTCTTATAATATAAAAAGGACAGTTATCTGTAAACTGAAAATTTCCATTCCACACTCGACCCTTTTGAGCAGAAAAAAGAATCGGGTAACTAAAGGGAAACATTCTCAGGATCATAGACGAGAGTGCGTTCTTCATGGAGGAGGAAAGCTTTTGTCACGGTGTTGGAAAAAAGACGGGAAACCAGATGCCTGACTAAAGGAACGATGCAGCACAAAGTGAGTAGTAACAAAAGGAGACCTATTGCGAGGGAGATACAAACTGATTTAAAAAGATGGGCCCTTAAGTGTGATAATGAGAGGATTACATCTTGAAACACAGACATACTTATCTGACCAAAACCAATCGGTTTGGCGACCGTCACCACAGTCCACAATATAGCAAAAGTCTACTCTCATAGTAGTAGTGATGCCGGTGGTGAGTGAAATGTTCAGATATTTATCGTTGTTAGCCAGTTTGGCCTGATAAAGGAGCCTGTCACCTCCCGTCCGCCGTTGCCCCCCAGAAGGGACAATGAGGTACAGAGTAAGAATCATCTTCAGGATCGCCATGGTTTACAATGAGACGCGTGGATCCAGGCAGGAAGTCCTTCAACCTTTACCGCGTGGGGAGTGGACAGCAGGACTTGGAATGGGCCTCTCCACCTTGGTTGATGCCAATGTTTCCTCCGAGTATCGCGGACCAGAATCTCTCCAGGCCTGCTGCACTTGTTGATGAACCTCTTTTAGGGCGGTTCTAAGACCTGTAAGACTAGAAAGAAGATCATTGTCTACAGTATGCAAGTTCACATTTCCCACAACCATACCAATGGGCATGGGCCGACCGGTAAGAATTTCAAACGGCGAGAGTCCCAATTGTCGATGTGTCCGACCCCTTAATCCCATCAGAGCTAAGAGAAGGGCATCCGGCCAAGACAGATTAGTTTGTTCGCATATTTTGGCTAATTTTAATTTTAGGGTGCCGTTGCACCGTTCGACTATGCCTCCACTTTGTGGATGATATTTACAATAGTGGTGCACATTAATTTGGAGCCAGGTGGTCAATTCATTTATGACCGTATTGACGAAATGAGTCCCATTGTCAGTTTGTAATTTCTGTGGTATACCCCATCTCGGAATGATTTCTTTGACCAAAGCTTTTGCTACTGTTTTAGCATCGTTATGTTTTGAAGGGAAAGCCTCTACCCACCGTGAGAACACATCAACAATGACCAGACAGTATCGGTAGCCCCTTGATGGAGTTAACTCAATGAAATCCATTTGCAAATGTTCAAATGGCCCCATTGGGTTAGGGGTGACGGCGGGACTTACCTGAGTGCCTTTTCCTACATTGAATTTCTGACACAAGGCACATCGTTTACAAAACTGATCTGCAAAATTCGAGAACCCAGTTACCTCCCAGGTTTTTTCTATGTCCTGTATCATGGCGTCCCTTCCTGCATGATCCAGTCCATGAGCTATTTTAGCCATTCCTGGGAAAGAAGCTTTAGGGAGGAAAGGTTTGTTAGTTTGTTTGTGGGTCCAAACACCTTCTTGAAGAGACCCTGCTTTGTTCCATTGTCTTTTTTCTGCGTCAGTGGCGGCACTCTGCAAAGAAACAACCAAGTTATCCATGTTCAGGTCCTGACTTTGCTGAAATATAGAAATCGGAGAGTTACTGTGTGCGGTGTCTTTTGCATAATAGTCAGCCAATTCGTTCCCTTTACTGACAGGATCCTGTTTACCAGTGTGTGCCTGGCATTTTACAATAGCCAATTTTGAGGGTTTGGTTATGGCATCCAGCAATGCCTCAATCAATGCCTGATGTTGTATTGGTTTGCCAGTACTGGTCTTAAAACCCCTCAATTTCCAGAGGGCCCCATGATCATGGCACACCCCAAAAGCATATCGGGAATCTGTGTAAATAGTAATTTCCTTGTCTTCAGACAATTGGCAGGCTCAGGTTAATGCTATGAGTTCAGCTGCTTGTGCACTTAAATTTGATGGGAGTCGCTTTGCTTCCAGTAGGCGGTCCCCTTGGACCACCGCATAACTGGTGGATGGAGCTCCATTTTCCAGTCTTAGTGAACAGCCGTCCACAAAAAGTGTTTCACCTGAATTTAGAGGTGTTTCCTGTAAGTCTAGACGTGGTTTACTTATACGAGTTA
Source organism: Erpetoichthys calabaricus (assembly GCF_900747795.2). Classification (NCBI taxonomy): domain Eukaryota; kingdom Metazoa; phylum Chordata; class Cladistia; order Polypteriformes; family Polypteridae; genus Erpetoichthys; species Erpetoichthys calabaricus. The sequence goes on from NC_041397.2 coordinate 242,925,191, forward strand.
TTTCTTCTTGGCAGTTATGAGGCTCTCCTTCCCCCTCAGTTGGTAATAACGTGGCTGGATTGAGGGTGGAGCACCTTTCTATGGTAACGTTAGACAGGGTACATAGTACATTTTGATAATGTATTACCCTAGCGGCAGTTAAATGTGAGGTTTTTGCCTGTATTAAAATGGAATGTACGGCATGTGGTACTTTTACTATCAGTGGACTCATGAGTACTATGTCGGTGCTGGCTAGAACGGCTTCAGTTGTTGCAGCCACTGCTCTTAGACAAGGGGGTAGGGCAGTTGCTACCGGGTCTAACTTTTTTGAGAAATAGGCTACTGGCCTTTGTTTATCCCCGTGTAGTTGTGTTAGGACTGCATTCATATATCCCCCCTTTTTGTACACAAACAGAGTGAATGGACGAGAATAATCAGGCAATCCAAGAGCAGGGGCAGCAAGAAGAGACGCCTTTAAATCAGTGAAGGAGCGTTCAGCATCCGGAGTCCAGGTTACCCGGCCTGTCAAAGGCAGGTCAGGGGTATTAGCCAATGTCTGTAGTGGTTGAGCCCTTTCTGTGAAATTTAAAATCCATTGCCGGCAATAGCCTAGAATACCTAGGACAGACATGAATTGATGTTTTGTGACGGGCAGAGGAAGATTTTGAATAGTGGTCACACGATCGGAGGAAAGAGCTCTCGTACCGTTGGTAATGGTGTGGCCTAAATATTTCACGGTTGTGCGAACCAATTGCAACTTAGCTTTAGAAACTTTATGTCCATTTTCTGCTAAAAACAAAAGTAATGCTCGTGTGTCTTGTTCACAGGAGACCTGTGTGTCACTACATAACATAATGTCATCTACATATTGAATGAGTGTGCTGCCTCCTTCTGGCCAGAAACCCTCTAAATTTTGTGCAAGTCAATTACAGAGAAATATCGGGCAGAAGGAGGAATAGTGGAGAGAATGGTAGAGGGATTTGGAACAATGGGAGCCCGAGGAAAAATAGCAGCATTGACTTGACGCAGATCTTGGGCGAAACGCCATGAACCGTCAGCCTTTTTTACAGGAAGAATAGGAGAATTCACAGGTGAGTAAGAAATAGGAATAATAGCACCCCGTTTTACGAGGTCGGCATGAACAACAGAAATACCAGCTTCCGCCTCAGGAGAGAGCGGATATTGAGTGCGATGCGGGCGGAAGAAGGATTTTGGGTGGATCACCAGAGGCTCGCACTGGGCGATATGACCATAATCATCTTTTCCCTGAGCCCAAAGAGAATCCGGAATGTCAGACAACCACGGGAAAGGAGGGATACCAACATGTAATAGGGAGTGGGCAGGAGGGGGAGGAGTGCAGAATGAGTGGTTGACATAAACAGTGGTGTAGAGGAGTACTTTCAAGATACGATGGTCAGGTGTATCGTAGACATTAGGCTTTACTGGGAGCCAATCAGTGCGTTGGAGACACTGTTGCACCCATGGACCTATGGAAACCCAAGTAACCTCGCATGATTTTGCTAAAGAAATGTGAGTGACAGATCCACCTAAATAGTAGGGTTGTTGGGTGTGATCAAGTTGGACAGCCGCTGCGGCCATGGTGGAAGAAATAAACAGACATGGAACAAATAGGGATTCCTGGGGAGTAGCAGATCGTAGGAAGGATTCGACCCAGGGAATATCAACCTCAGAGGGAAAATACTGGGCTGTACAGTGAGCAATCTCGGGGACTTGGAGTAGGGGAAACACACAAGAGGGGAAGGAATGTACAGCCATGAGGAGCATGGAAGTGGGGGTGGGAAGAAAGGTCCAAGCTGCGAAGGAGGGGCGAGGACGGGTGGCCTGATAAAATAACTTTGGGGAAGAGCAGTGAAAACCATGTTCAGTCACAGACATGGAAAGAGATAATTTAGACATGAGGTCACGGCCTAGAAGGTTAACAGGACATAAGGGATTGAGGAGGAAACGGTGAGAGATGGAAGGGCCAGACAGATTAGATTGGACATGTAACGGGACAAAGACCTTAAGAACATGGGGTTGGCCTGAGGCGGTGAGGACGGTGGTTGTATCGTTCGAGGCAGGGACCTTAACTGTAGAAAGAGTTGAACGTGTGGCACCAGTGTCCACTAGAAACATAGTCTCTTGTTGATTAATATGCAGGGGAAGAAAAGGATCAGTCTCAGAGTCTGGAGTCAAAAGAGGAGAAAGTAAAGCAGAACAGTAGGTCCCTGTGGATTCCTATGGCCATCCTTGATTCTCTGGAAAACCAGGAGTATAGTCCTCAGAAGGGAACATGGGGTTGAAAGTGGGGTGACCCGGTTGTAGGCGAGGGTTTCCTTTATTCGGACAGTCTCGTCTGAAATGTCCAGGTTCACCACAATTGTAACAACAGTAGGGACTAGAGGAGGATTGGTTTGGGCCTGAGGCTTGGGCAAATCCTCGGCTTCTTCCTCGTCCTCTTGTTCTTGGACCAAACCCACGGCGATTTGGAGGACCTCCTCGTCCCCCAGTGTAATAATTCATTTGAGCTGCCAACAACTTAGCAGCAGTTTGGTCTTGTCTTTGTGATGTCTGGCGCTCTGCATGTTCCGCATGACGCTTCACCTCCTCAAATGCAGCACTTTCCCATCCAATACTGGAAGTGCGTACTTTACTTTGTATGTCAGATCTCAGTCCTGAAACAAAAGGAGGCACAGCTGCACGTTGTCGGTCGTCCACATTCTCCAAACCAGAGTGATTTGCCATCAAGTCTTGTACTCTATGTGCCCATTCATCTACTGTTTCATCTTTCTTTTGTTTTGCGGCAGAAATAAGTGACCAATCTGTGCCCTTTTTATATTTTCCTGCAATATTCTGTTTCAAAGTTTCCCATTGTTCCTGGAATGCGACGTTTCCATCCACCCCGTCCCCTCGATGTAGAGCAGTATTCCAAGCCCAAGGTTGCCCGTTTGGGTACCTCGATTTACAGTGGCCCAAGTAGTGCCTAGCTTTCGTCTTAACACCTGCGTCCATTCCGCAGCGTTGGGCTTATACATACTATCCAACTGTTCCAATTGTTCCACAAATTTCAGTCCACCCACCGCCTTAGGGTCCGGCAGTTCAGCAACAACATCTTTCAATTCCTGAATGTCACAGTTTCGATGAATCATAACAGTGGTGGGGTTTTGGGCATTCACTGCTTGGGCAGGGTTGTAGCGGGAATTGGGGACCTCTATTAGTGGACAAGAGGTGGTGAAATCTGAGGATCTCTGGGAACTCGGAGGGACGGAAGAAACAGAGAAAACTGGGCCTTGGATTAGTTGTGCTCTGGTTCTGCGACCAACAGGGGTTTGACCAGAACTCGTATGAGGGGACCCTGAGTCTATAGGGACATCAGTATCATCTTCTGACGAGTCACTTGACACCTGAGGGGCACTCGGGATTATTGGAGGGGCAGGGGGAGGTGGTGGTGGTTGGTAGGGTGGTGGAGGACATATTACGGGATACATCGGGTCTTTATTGGGATCATTTTTCTTTTTGTTCCTGACTGTTGACGTTCCTGATTCAGGGGTTCGGGCTTTCTGTAACGCAATTAATAACTCTTCTTTCTCTTTTTTACTCTTATCTTCACTAACCCTCAATAATTTATTTTGTTTCTGGACAGTCTCCAGATTTCGATCTTTAATGACCAATTCCCACCTGTCAAACATGTCCATCCGATATGGACCTCCATTACAACATCCCTGTGTATTTCTACACAGAATCTTCCTTATCTCTTGTATCTCATTTACTTCACCTGTTCCCTCTAGTGGCCAACGGCCCCACTTTGTTTATTCCACTTTTTACATGCTTACTTAAAATCTAAACCTGTACTTTTCTCGACTAATTTTCTCGGCGACCCCTTTTTCGGCGTCTGTTGATCCTCCAAAAATAATCCTTCCAATGTCATCCCCTTCCCCCTTTCCCCGGATTGTTCATTATTTTTTATTTTTTCTTTACTACTGACAGAACCCATTTTCCTTCAATGAAGATCTACTCTTTTCCAGTGTACACTTTATTCTTCTTTTTCCTCTTTTAAGAGTCTATATTTCCTGTGTTAAACTATTGTCCCAGCCTTAAAACCTTATCGCCATATAATAGAACACGGGTTCTTTTCCTGGTGTGCCACGCACGTTAATGTCCCGTCAACTATTCCCTTAATTTTTATTCCGATAAGGATATCTAATCTTTCTTTCTGTTCAGTTTAACACTTATTTATATGAGTAGATTTTTCCAGGTCCGTCAGTTAGTTTCTATTTAATTTTCAATATCACCCATACCACTAAAAAACTCCCAAAATACCCAACGGTTCCCCCGGGGGTACTTACCCCAGTCTAGATATTTAGGACTGGTGTAGTAAAAAGGAGACCTGTACTCTGGGACGTCCAAAGGAGACCGGAGACTCCGTTCACAGAAGTCGACCAGCGCAGGGCAGTCCTAAGGTTTGCCGGAACTGATTTTTCCTGCTGTCGGAGCTCAAAGACAGTCTGCCGTCTGGGTCAGATCACCGGACCGAATTCCGTTGAAGGAGTCAACCGATCGTCTTTGGTCCCATCTGGGGTGCCAAAAAACTGTCGAAGAAAGAATTGTTGACCCGTAAAATGGAAGGAGTCAGAGTCTCACACCAGAAGAAATGTTCATAAGCTTTCTTTTATTGTTGCACTAGCAAAATACCCGCGCTTCGCAGCGGAGAAGTAGTGTGTTAAAGAGGTTATGAAAAAAAAAGGAAACATTTTAAAAATAACGTAACATGATTGTCAATGTAATTGTGTTGTCATTGTTATGAGTGTTGCTGTGTTTTATATATATAAAATACACACACACACATATAAAGATATATATACAGTGGTGTGAAAAACTATTTGCCCCCTTCCTGATTTCTTATTCTTTTGCATGTTTGTCACACAAAATGTTTCTGATCATCAAACACATTTAACCATTAGTCAAATATAACAGAAGTAAACACAAAATGCAGTTTGTAAATGGTGGTTTTTATTATTTAGGGAGAAAAAAAAATCCAAACCTACATGGCCCTGTGTGAAAAAGTAATTGCCCCCTGAACCTAATAACTGGTTGGGCCACCCTTAGCAGCAATAACTGCAATTAAGCGTTTGCGATAACTTGCAATGAGTCTTTTACAGCACTCTGGAGGAATTTTGGCCCACTCATCTTTGCAAAATTGTTGTAATTCAGCTTTATTTGAGGGTTTTCTAGCATGAACCGCCTTTTTAAGGTCATGCCATAGCATCTCAATTGGATTCAGGTCAGGACTTTGACTAGGCCACTCCAAAGTCTTCATTTTGTTTTTCTTCAGCCATTCAGAGGTGGATTTGCTGGTGTGTTTTGGGTCATTGTCCTGTTGCAGCACCCAAGATCGCTTCAGCTTGAGTTGACGAACAGATGGCCGGACATTCTCCTTCAGGATTTTTTGGTAGACAGTAGAATTCATGGTTCCATCTATCACAGCAAGCCTTCCAGGTCCTGAAGCAGCAAAACAACCCCAGACCATCACACTACCACCACCATATTTTACTGTTGGTATGATGTTCTTTTTCTGAAATGCGTGTTCCTTTTACGCCAGATGTAACGGGACATTTGCCTTCCAAAAAGTTCAACTTTTGACTCATCAGTCCACAAGGTATTTTTCCAAAAGTCTTGGCAATCATTGGGATGTTTCTTAGCAAAATTGAGACGAGCCCTAATGTTCTTTTTGCTTAACAGTGGTTTGCGTCTTGGAAATCTGCCATGCAGGCCGTTTTTGCCCAGTCTCTTTCTTATGGTGGAGTCGTGAACATTGACCTTAATTGAGGCAAGTGAGGCCTGCAGTTCTTTAGATGTTGTCCTGGGGTCTTTTGTGACCTCTCGGATGAGTCGTCTCTGCGCTCTTGGGGTAATTTTGATCGGCCGGCCACTCCTGGGAAGGTTCACCACTGTTCCATGTTTTTGACATTTGTGGATAATGGCTCTCACTGTGGTTCGCTGGAGTCCCAAAGCTTTAGAAATGGCTTTATAACCTTTACCAGACTGATAGATCTCAATTACTTCTGTTCTCATTTGTTCCTGAATTTCTTTGGATCTTGGCATGATGTCTAGCTTTTGAGGTGCTTTTGGTCTACTTCTCTGTGTCAGGCAGCTCCTATTTAAGTGATTTCTTGATTGAAACAGGTGTGGCAGTAATCAGGCCTGGGGGTGGCTACGGAAATTGAACTCAGGTGTGATACACCACAGTTAGGTTATTTTTTTAACAAGGGGGCAATTACTTTTTCACACAGGGCCATGTAGGTTTGGATTTTTTTTCTCCCTAAATAATAAAAACCATCATTTAAAAACTGCATTTTGTGTTTACTTGTGTTATATTTGACTAATGGTTAAATGTGTTTGATGATCAGAAACATTTTGTGTGACAAACATGCAAAAGAATAAGAAATCAGGAAGGGGGCAAATAGTTTTTCACACCACTGTACATATACATATACACATATATATACATATCTACATATATATATATATATATATATATATATACATATACACATCCACATATCAACATATATATATATATATACACATATATACACACACACACGCTTTATGGGTGATGATTGTTTTACTCTTTTTATCTTTATTTTATTTTATTGTAGAATCAACTCCTATCTGCGCACAGCAGGGTAGCCGTGGGCGGATGCGTATGGTGTATTCACTCCATGTTATCGTGCATTGCGCTGTCAGTGGTATTTTGATAAAAGAATTTGAACAACATATAAGAAGCGTATAAATTATTAAACAGTAAAACATTAACATTTAAGAAGTAAAGTTACATTAAGTACTACTGCAGTGCCTTCGGGTATACCTCATTTTTTGTTTGCCCATTACATGCTTAAATGTATACATTTTTTGGTGCACCTACCCGAGAACACGCGACATATAACCGAGCGTGGGAGAAGCATGGATTTTAAACACGCGTTGAGTTCATCTGCTGGTCTCCCTCGTGGAATAACTGGTAATGTTTGACTAAAATCTACAGCGAGTAAAACGACATTACCTCCTATTTTTTTTTTTACGATCTCTGAGATCTTGCTTTTTTCGGTTCAAGGCTTCATAAGCTCTTTTATGTTCTATGGTGTACTTATCCCAAACCATCATCTTTGAATGTTGCAAGTCTTTCGCCTTGTATGTAGATCGGGGTAATTACATTCATTGCATTCCTAGTCTGAATCACAATCTGATTGTATGGGTGGTTACCTGGCAGTGTAGGGTTGCCACCCGTCCTTTAAAATACGGAATCGTGCCGCGTTTGAGAATGAAATTGCGCGTCCCGTTTTGAATCAATACTGGACGGGATTTATCCCGTATTTTTTTTATCATTTTTTTTTTAAAGCAGCGTCTCATGCAAATCATCCCACACGCATTTTATGAAGATGCCTCCTTTCCTACTTTTGATTGGGTAATACTTGATGTCATCGTTAGATTGATTGGTGTTTTTAACTGTCCAGTGAGGAGGGCGTGTCTTTTAAGTACAGTCTGCAAAGTGTTGGCACTGAGATGTGGCGTCAGCGCCATAGTTGAAGCCCCTAACGTTGTGGTCAGCAAGTCGGCTAACATCCGCCATGTGCCGTCTTTCAGTTGCGAGAAGCAGATCATAGAATGGTTGAAACTGTTGCCCCTAACGTTGCGCCACGGCGTGTGGTTCGTTTATACCTCGTGTCTTCTCATTAAACTTTTATCTCACGAATATGTTATTGCAATCCGCAGCGGGAGCGTTTCTATAAACTTAATTTAGACTTACGTTTTACACCGTGCTTTGTTTCCCTTATGAACATGCTTGTATGCTTAACTCGCTCCGTTCTCAATTGTTTAATTAATTTTTTGCTCTTCGCTGTTTGCGGCTGTTCCTCCATTTCCCCCTACTTCGTTCTTTTATCTCGCGAATATGTTATTGCAATCCTTAACGGGAGCGTTTCAATAAACTGATTGAAAATAGTTTTGCATTTACCTTTTTAGTAAAAGGCGAGCTTTTAAGCCTGAGAAATCACCCCGTAAATGCACACGTTTAATTGGACATGTCTTAATATGTATGGTTACACAGTATTAAAAGACAGTGAACAACGTCAGTTACCTTTCTTCCCGCGTTTGATAAAAGGTGAGCTTTTAAGCCTGAGAAATCACCCCGTAAATGCACACGTTTAATTGCACATGTGTTAATATGTATGCTTACACAGTATTAAAAGACAGTCAAAAATTAACGTCATTTACCTTCGTTCCCGCGTGTGACTCGTGCTGTAAATGTCTTCCTTGTTTTTAGTTCACGTGATTACGTAGGAGGCGTGATGACGCGATACGTGACTCCGCCTCCTCCATTACAGTGTATGGACAAAAAATATGTTCCAGTTATGACCATTACGCTTTGAATTTCGAAATGAAACCTGCCTAACTTTTGTAAGTAAGCTGTAAGGAATGAGCCTGCCAAATTTCAGCCTTCCACCTACACGGGAAGTTGGAGAATTAGTGATGAGTGAGTCAGTCAGTCAGTGAGTGAGTGAGTGAGTGAGTCAGTCAGTCAGTGAGGGCTTTGCCTTTTATTATTATAGATACCTAGACTGGAGTGTCAGTAGCATGCGCGCTGACAGGAAAGAGTTCAGCTCTTTTATATCAGCTGATTGTGTGCACACTTTACAAGTTCGTATAAAGGCAGATTAATGCATGAGCCTTTTAGGGCTTAAAATAGACGGCAGTTACAGATGAGTTCATAGCTTAGCTTATTCGTAAAACAGGAAGAACAGTTTATAAAAATACATTTCTGGTAAAGGCAGCTTTCTGGTGAGGTCAGATTCTTTTGAACTGCTCACACAGGTCAGCATCAGTAATATATGTTAAAGGTCACATATACAGTTTCTGCAAAACTGTCAAGTACACATTTTCTTATAATATAAAAAGGACAGTTATCTGTAAACTGAAAATTTCCATTCCACAAAGAGCAGCCCTGTCAGGGTCCTTGGGTGTCTCAAGAGGGCGCTGCCGGGGGAATTACTGCCCTAGTTTCCATATGACCTGGAAGTGCTCCATATGACTACTGCTGTAATACCAGAAGCATTCCAAGTGCCAGTTTAAAAGAATCCCACTGCAACCTTAGTGAGTCATTGTCGGGAGTCAATGAGCGACACTCAAGGAGTAGAACAGCATTTTGCTGTGTGTGTTCACTTGGAAAGGTTGGTGACAAATTAAAAAAATGTGTCTGTGGTTTGGGGCTCAATGGCACCCCCTACTGGTTGCATATTGTTGTGAACCAGCATTAAAAACTTACGTCAAGAAGTCTAAGTGTGTAGATTAATGTCTGTCTGTGCTGTGTGTCATTTTATATTTTTTATTTTAAACATGTACAGCAGTGTCAGCCTGTCCAGTAGAAACAGTGAATTATAAACTTTGAACAAAGCGATTTTAACAAGTTAATGTTTCATTCATGGTAATGCAGTGCAGAAGAATGTAATTCACTTCTGAATAGATTAGATATGCCTTATTAATCCTCAACAAGAAATTCAAATGCATTCCGCAGCAAAACAAAAAACACAGAAACATAAAATACACAGATATCAACTCAAAGTACAATATAAGACAATAGAATAAAGACATATATGCTTTTTGTGATACAGTGGAGGTATGAGCCTGTGGCTAAGAATAATCCAAGAAAGAGCCCCTGGAGGGGATGGGCAGAATTGTTCAGGATGGCATCCAATTTTGCCACCATCCTCTTTTCCACAACAGCTTCCAGTGTGTCCAGAGTGAGTCCTGTTGGAGCTAGCTTTACTGATACATTTGTTTACTCATTTTCAATCACTTGAACTCAAGTTGGCCCCTAGGAGACCACTGCATAGAACAACACACTGGCTACAACAGACTGGTGAAACATTTCCAGCAGCTTGCTGCACACATCAAAAGATCAGAGTTTCCTCAGGAAGTGCAGTCTGCTCTAACCCTTTTTATACTGTGCCATTGTGTTGTCAGACCAGTCCAGTTTGCTGTTCATATGTAGAAGCTTTTCTTGTATGTAGAAGGAAATATACAGTATGATTTAAAAATTAATAAGCATATATAATATAGAAAAAGCGAGATTGGAGTTTGCAAAGTGGTGGCAGGGAAAAGCGTTGTTAGGCAGCATAAGATGGTGGTCTGTAGGATGACATTGGATATCAAGAAGAGGAGGAGAGTGAGGGCAGATCCAAGGATCAAATGGTGGAAGGTGAAAAATAAAGACTCTAAGCTGGCGTTCAGGGACAAGGTAAGACAAGCATTGGGTGGCAACGAAGAGTTATCAGATATTTGGGCAACTACAGCAGAAGTAGTAAGGGAGACAGCTAGAAGAATGCTTGGTGTGACATCTAGACAGAGGAAGGAGGACAAAGAAACCTGCTGGTGGAATGAGGAAGTACAGGAGAGTATACAGAGGAAGAGTTTGGCAAAGATGAAGTTGGATAGTCATTGAGATTAAGAAAGTAGACAAGGATACAAGGACATAAGGCGTAAGGTGAAGAGAGAGGTGGTGAAGGCTAAAGAAAAGGCGTATGATGAGTTGTATGAGAAGTTGGAAACTAAGGAGGCAAAAAAGGACCTGTACCCATTGGCTAGACAGAGAGACCGAACTGGGAAAGATGAGCAGCAGGTTAGGGTGATAAAGGATAATAATGAAAACATACTCACAAGCAAGGAGAATATGTTGAGCAATTGGAAAGAGTACTTTGAGAGGCTAATGAATGAAGAGAATGAGAGAGAGAAGAGGTTGGATGATGTGGAGTAGTGAACCAGGAAGTGCAACAGATTAGCAAGGAGCTATGAACAGGATGAAGAATGGGAAGGCTGTTGGTGATGACATACCTGTGGAAGCATGGAGGTGTTTAGGAGAGATGGCAGTGAAGTTTTTAACCAGATTGTTTAATTGAATCTTGGAAAGTGAGAGGATGCCTAAGGAGTGTAGAAGACGTGTACTGGTACCAATGTTTAAGAATAAGGGGGATGTGCAGAGCTGCAGTAACTGCAAAGGGATAAAATTGATCCACAGCATGAAGTTATGGGAAAGAGTAATGGAAGCTAAGTGAAGAAGTAAGGTGATGATTAGTGAGTAGCAGTATGGTTTCATTCCAGGAAAAGTTCACCACAGATGCAATGTTTCACTGAGAGTGTTGATGGAGAAGTATAGAGAAGGACAGAAGGAGTTGCATTGTGTCTTTGTGGATTTAGAGAAAGCATTTGACAGCGTGCCTAGCGAGGAGTTGTGGTATTGTATGAGGAAGTCGGGAGTGGCAGAGAAGTATGTAAGAGTGGTACAGGATATGTACAAGGGAAGTGTGACCGTGGTGAGGTCTGTAGTAGGAGTGACGGATGCATTCAAAGTGGAGGTGGGATTATATCAGGGATCGGCTCGGAGCCCTTTCTTATTTGCAAAGGTGATGGACAGGTTGACAGATGAGATTAGACAGGAGTCCTCGTGGGCTATGATGTTTGCTGATGAAATTGTGATCTGTAGCGAGAGCAGGGAGCAGGTTGAGGAGACCCTGGAGAGGTGGAGATATGCTCTAGAGAGGAGAGGAATGAAAGTCAGTAGGAACAAGACAGAATACATGTGTGTAAATGAGAGGCAGGTCAGTGGATTGGGGAGGGTACAGGGAGTAGAGTTGGCGAAGGTGGATGAGTTTAAATACTTGGGATCAACAGTACAGAGTAACGGGGAGTGAGGAAGTGAGGTAAAAAAGAGAGTGCAGGCAGTGTGGAATGGGTGGAGAAGAGTGTTAGGAGTAATTTGTGACAGACGGGTATCAGTAAGAGTGAAAGGGAAGGTCTACAGTACGGTAGTAAGACCAGCTATGTTATATGGGTTGGAGACGGTGGCACTGACCAGAAAGCAGGAGACAGAGCTGGAGGTGGCAGAGTTAAAGATGCTCAGATTTGCATTGGGTGTGACGAGGATGGACAGGATTAGAAATTAGTACATTAGAGAGTCAGCTCAGGTTGGACGGTCGGGAGACATATTTAGAGAGGCAAAATTACGTTGGTTTGGACATGTGCAGAGGAGAGATGCTTGGTATATTGAGAGAAAGATGCTAAGGATAGAGCTGCCAGGCAAGAGAAAAAGAGGAAGGCCTAAGAGAAGGTTTATGGATGTGGTGAGAGAGGACATTCAGGTGATGGGTGTAACAGAGCAAGATGCAGAGGGCAGAAAGATATGGAAGAAGATGATCTACTGTTGTGACCCCTAACGGATGAAGCCCAAAGATGAAGAAGAGGAAGATAGTTGGTGTTTTTAAAATACTCCACTACAGTACAGCAATTTTTTTAAACATTGAAATTTCTGTTCAAAGTAAAATACATGTAAATCTATATCTAAAAAGTATTATGGTTTTGAAGTAAACTTCGAATTTGGCATTTGAAACATACTAACAAGTTTACACACTTGTTTAACAGGTTCCACTACTTTAGGTGTGCAAGATGACTTTTAAGCCTTTAGGCAGAGATACGTGACAGGCATCCTTAAACTAAACTAGAAAGAAATGCCCTAAAAGTATTTCACTAAAATCTGAATTTCAGTCATTTATTTACATTTGTCAGTTGACCGGTTTGTTGCTCAATAACAAACCCATAAAAATTACAGTAGAAAAATGCAGCAGGCAAACATGAAAGGTTTCAAAGTCTGCCATCACATTTTACTCCAATGGAAAAATACAAAAGCCAATCATTTCAAATGACTCTAAATTTTACTCGGTGATATACCGTACACTGGGCTGTTACAGAATTATAATCTCAGACTTCAAATCCTGGGTTAAAAATTTTTACACACATGTATTCTTTCACCATTTGCCACTCTTCAAGGATAAAATATATCCATCACAGTCCCCAAACATCTTTTTGAAACTGTCTCTTGGCAGTGTAATTTTCAAACATGCTCATAAAATCATTTTTCTTATTTTTGCGTTTGAATTTCTTGCTCTTTGAATTTAGAATCTGATAGGTAGCGTAATCTCTAAATAGAAGGATAGATCACATGTTCAGTCTGTCCCTAAAGCTCCAGAAAGTGACACTACTGGGGAAAACATTTCTTATTGTTCCTGTTACAAAGAAGGTAGGCACCTATCTATTGGGCAGACTGCAGTTTGTGAGACTGTTTCTAATAGATAGATAGATAGATAGATACTTTATTACTTTATTACTCCAGCAGCAGCATACTGATAAAAAACAATATTAAATTAAAGAGTAATAAAAATGCAGGTATAACAGACAATAACTTTGTATAATGTTAACGTTTACCCCCCCCCCCCCCCCCTCCGGGTGGAATTGAAGAGTCACATAGTGTGGGGGAGGAACGATCTCCTCAGTCTGTCAGTGGAGCAGGACAGTGACAGCAGTCTGTCGCTGAAGCTGCTCCTCTGTCTGGAGATGATACTGTTTAGTGTATGCAGTGGATTCTCCATGATTGACAGGAGCCTGCTCAGCACCCGTCGCTCTGCCACGGATGTCAAACTGTCCAGCTCCGTGCGACAATAGAACCTGCCTTCCTCACCAGTTTGTCCAGGCGTGAGGCGTCCCTCTTCTTTATGTTGCCTCCCCAGCACACCACCACGTAGAAGAGGGTGCTCGCCACAACCATCTGATAGAACATCTGCAGCATCTTATTGCAGATGTTGAAAGACACCAGCCTTCTAAGGAAGTATAGCCGGCTCTGTCCTCTCTTGCACAGATCATCAGTATTGGCAGTCCAGTCCAATTTATCATGCAGCTGCACTCCCAGGTATTTATAGGTCTGTACCCTCTGCACACAGTCACCTCTGATGATCACGGGGTCCATGAGGGGCCTGGGCCTCCTAAAATCCACCACCAGCTCCTTGGTTTTGCTGGTGTTCAGTTGTAGGTGGTTTGAGTTTGAGATTTGTGATTAGTTTTAAATGTTTAACTACTTCAATAATAATGATAAAGTAAACCCAGGGCTGTTTTCTCTTATTATCAATGGGATTAGAATAAACCCAGTTCACCACCCTGGATCCCAAGTGTAAAAGTTTAGTGGATTTATGAAATAGCTGGATGAACTGGTTAATGCCTGTATCTGATAAATACAATGTCTTTACAGTGAGTATCGGTCTTACATACTGTATATCCTAATAATAAAGTGTTCAGATCAACAGAAAATAATCTAAATTAGCTATTTTTCTACATAAACAATATCATTATTATTTTAAAGACCCAAAGTTTTATAGGTTTATAAGTTCATTACTGTCACGTGTACAGGAACAGTGAAATTCTTACTTGCATGTGTCCATGAGTATATGCCACACCTAACTGGCTCTAATTATGCAAGTGTTTTTTAACAATCAAACCAACAGATGCCAAATTCCATTTTTTTTCCTGCATTTTCAAAATGATAAAGCTTTAGCAAGTGCATTTTGTAATTACTGTATTGACACAAAAGGCACAAACTGTGAAATAACAACATGTTTAATAAATGCAGGAGTGCAGTTAAAAGCAGAAGGTGGCTGGGATGAACACCTGCAGTTAAGGTGGTCCACAGGAGTGAACCTGAGGACCACTTAGTTAAGTCTTTTATTACTAATTAGCACTCAAATGAAAGTAACTTTGAAGTAGCAGCTCCTCTTTAACATTCAGTGTCATTTGCACTTGTGTCTGCACTGCTCATCACTAATTGTCAGTATTTGGATACAATTTAAGGGGCAAACTCCACTGAAACAAGGTGAATTGAAATAAAAATGCTAAACAAAAGTTAAGTGCTTAAAACTATAACAAAGAAAACACATTTCTTAACTTCATCCAAATGCAAATGTAATACTAGAGCATTTTTCTGAAAGTAGTATATGAAAAGAAAAAAGGCCAGCTAAACCATTAGATTGATGAGACATAAGGGTGACCCACTGATTTGTTGAACTGGTTGGAAAGAAAGCCTGTAGCCACAGTAGCACTCCAGGACTGAACCATGGAACCCTATTTTAGATCATTCTTTGAGAATCTTAAAAAAAGATTGTTAGACATATTTTTAGCCAGGAGTAATTAGGATTAGGAAGGACATGAGACTGGGAAAGGAAACACAGTTGTAATGCAAATATGTCATCAGTTGTAAGAGTATTGGTTGCTCAAGTAATCACTGTTAATTCTGTGTAAAGTGAGGCCTTTGAGTCTTGGATGCATGTTGCACAAGACAAGGGAAACACAATGAAAGAAGACCAGGAGAGAGAAGATCGTCACCCAGACAAGACATCTGAGTTCTCAAAGAAACTAGTTAGACCTCTACAGACTTAAGAAAAGTTGGAAGCACAAAGATATGAAAACATTTCAAATTCCATCACCTGTATTTTAATAGGGCAGCACGGTGGTGCAGTGGGTAGCGCAGCTGCCTCACAATTAGGAGACCTGGGTTCGCTTCCCGCGTCCTCCCTGCGTGGAGTTTGCATGTTCTCTCTGTGTCTGCGTGGGTTTCCTCCGGGTACTCTGGTTTCCTCCCACAGTCCAAAGACATGCAGGTTAGGTGCATTGGTGATTCTAAATTGTCCCTAGTGTGTGTTTGTGTGTGTGTGTGTGTGCACGCCCTGTGGTGGGCTGGCGCCCTGCCTGGGGTTTGTTTCCTGCCTTGCGCCCTGAGTTGGCTGGGATTCTGCTAGTAGGTCTGCTAGTAGTTAGGATATAGCGGGTTGGATAATGGATGGATGGATGTATTTTAACATAAGTATTTTTATTGGATCCTTTACAGATACTTTGCCTAATCTTTAAAAACTCTTTCTAAATATATGTTTTAATACATTTCTGAGTTTTATTAATTTTGCTTTATAGTAATATTGATTTTATATTGTTTGTTTGGGTCAAGATATATTGTTAGGAGCATTTGGTGAGGGTAATTGCTGTATTCCCACTGGGGTTAGCAGCTGAGGAGATTGGCATAGTTGTAGCTTATGTCTAAAGAGAGTCATGTCTTCTGTTTGTACCAAGCTAGTAGGTCTCTTTTCTTGAAGCAGCTCTTCACATACAGCTAAGACTGTACACATTGGGCACTAAAATACGCGATAATAATACATTTTATTTATATAGCACCTACAAACAACTGAGTTAACAGTTACTGTAGCACAGGTGAACCAATAAAACCAACATAGGAATTTCCACCTGGTGTGTGTGGTCACCATATTCCAACAGGGGTTAGTAGCTGAAGAAAAGGGCAGTGCAGTGAGCGGGCATCTGCTTTGGTGATTGCACTATGCACTGGTTGACTAAGCAGAGTCTCCAACAATCAAGTGATCCATTAAGAAAATTAAAAAGATGTAGCTAGAATCATGAATGAAAAGTACAAGAAGACAAACATAAGAGAAAAAAAGATGTTGTCAACCCAAAAAAACATATTAAGTAGGTAACCTCCATGTTTGACTGTAACTTTCTCAAATGCCAATAGAGTCAATCTGTGAAAATATTTAAATAATTTTAAAATGCTTTCAAAAGCTTTCTGGTTTAGTTAGTTAGTTATTTAAAGATCAAGCTGTCCCCTTAACACATACCATCACTTCTCAAGTATACAGTGTCACAAGAACGACCATGAGACATCAAGAAGGTTTGGGGCAGCCACCCATTTAATCCATTACAGCTGCAAAAGAGATCAAAATTGGCATACATGTTCATTCAACCAAGACCAAAACAGAACTGACTTCTTCAGACAGTATGGCGGCTTTTAAAGGCCAGCTAAGGAAGTGATGTCATCAGCCCCGGAACCGGAAGGAATGTCATTGGCTGCCCCAGAGCCGGGCGGGATTTCCCTAGAATGGTCTGCAACAGATTGAGAGGGAAAATTAGTACACTCCGCCACCCCCTGGCCTGGCATGGAATTACCTGTATTTAAGCCCTTTGGCTGTCTCCTAAACACACGTGTGTGACAACAGTAAATATATAAGTAGCTTCTTCAACAATAAGATAATAGGATGGGTCAAGTTGCTCCAGGCTCCCATTATATGCCGTGAGAACAAGTGAGTCATGAATTTCTTGTTAAATGCACAGCTGGTCTACACCTTTTTATAGCTTTCAAGCAAGCAAACGTTAACATTATTCAAAGTTATTGTCTGTCTGTATTCCCGCATTGTTATCACTCTTTAATATTTTCTTTATCAGCATGCTGCTGCTGGAGTATGTGAATTTCCCCTTGGGGTTAATAAAGTATCTATCTATCTATCTATCTATCTATCTATCTATCTATCTATCTATCTATCTATCTATCTATCTATCTATCTATCTATCTATCTATCTAAAGACTAATATCATTATTAACTGACCTTGACCACTTCTGGAAAGGCAGGATATTTAACAAAAACATGCTAAAGTGAACCCTGAAGTTCATATTAGATGTTTATCCAGTTGGTAGCATTTGCTGGGACTCATTCACTTGGGTTTTTGGCAGGTGCAGGCATTTGCTCCAGCTAATTTTAAAAGGGTTCTTTCCAAGGTTATTAAAGTTAACAAAAACTAAAATTAAAACTAAACTATTACTAAAAAAACATTTTCATAAACTGAAATAAAATAATTAACAAAATCCAAATGAAAAACTAATACTAAATGAAACTATTAAAGTAGCTGGAAAGACTAACTGAAATAAAAGAATAATTTACTAAAAATAGTTTTAGTTTTCATTTTTGAATGAATATTCTTGCCGTCCGTCTTCAGCCCTTGTAACTTTTGACTCTAAAACAGAAAGTCATCCCTCACGAGCCTCCCACACATATTCATCCAGTGAATGGCGGCTGGTGACGGAGGGCAGGTGTTCACACAGCTTTTGTAGTGACAGTGCGAGCTGAATACAGACGCATAAAGCATGTGAAATACAAAGCGACATACATGTCGCCTTTCTTTGCACTTTTTGTATATCAACAGGCAATTCAAATGCTTGAAATCGGAATGTGCTGGTCAACAAAACCTTTACCGTATGGGTCAGACAGAAAAATCAAAAGTGATTAACGTTTCAGTTTACTTCTCAGGTGGCTGAATTTTGTTCACAATAATTCAGCTGCCACTTCGCACAGGAGACATCCTTTCTGCAAATAAAATGGCACTGATCGAGAGACTGACTAGGTCATCATACAAGATCAGCATATTGTTGCTGACTAATCACTTTTGCTCATAAAAAGTCGTTTAACAACAAAGCAACACAAACTTTGTAAAATTCCCGAGCTGGCAATGTCTCTACTGAACTACAGGTAGGTAGGCGAAGAGTGTCTGCCAACTGGTGAAAAACTAAACATACTAATGTGTTTTTGTATTTATCATACATATCAAATCTGCTGGGGTAGGCTCCAGGTTTCCTGTGATCCTGCTCTGGATAAACAGGTTTATATAATGTATATATCGTTCCTAATCTCAGATGCTGTTTCTGTTGTTTTGTGGCTGTCTGTACTCCTATTACCTGCTCTTTTTCTGCTCATTATGGGTTTACTGTTCTTATGGGTGGCCTATTCAAGTCTCACTACCACTAACCTTCACACTACATGCTTGTTTTTCTTTGCTTCTCTCAATACAGCTAGGTGGGGTCTGCACACTAATTCAACCGTAAGAGTCCTTTTCTTCCCAAGCCCCCATGACTTTCATGATCACACCTATCAGAACACAGTAGAATCTACTTTCTGATTTTTTATATATTTTCAGGCCTGCAGGTGGCAAAATTCTGTCTATATATCAATCAATATGTCTGGTAGAAAATAAATAATCCCAGTATGGGAGATTTTTGAATGCAATATTGAAGGCATTCATTATAAGAACATTGTCATGGAGCAGGATATGTTGTGTGCTATAGACATTTAGAGTAAAAACCCCTCAAACCTTAAAATTCACCTACATTTCATTACAAGTTGGCCCATTCTGGGCAATAAAAGGAAAAGATGAAAGGTGTCAACAGTCAACACACATTTGTTCAGCGCAAATGACATAGAAAATATTTTAAAAATTATAAAATTGTTCATATTCAGTATCTGGTTTTGATTATGCTTGTTTTTAATCAGACAAAAACAAAACCAGATAGTAAACCATGTAGTGTAGTAAACTTCCGCAAACATTAAACTAATATTATATCCACATCCATTAAGTGTACAGTTCTGATTGTGATTCAAAACTAAACTCCATAGTAGCTCTTTAACCATTCCATAATTACTAAAGCTAAATTAAAACATTATCTCATCATCTCTAATGCTAAGATACCAGTATAAATTCTGAAAGCACTAATTCCTAATACCAGCATTTGTTAGGTGAGTCAAAATATATACTGTATGATCAGTGAAGGGTCCTCCTCTGACCATCAGTAAGGGCTGTCCATAACTGAAGGCCAAGTAAGGAGACAACTGAACTACACACAGGAAAAGCTGTAGGTCCTGAAAGAGCCAGTCCTCGAGTTCTTAAGGCCTATGCTACCCAACTTTGTGGTGTCCTCTGTCACCTGTTCAAGCTGGCCCTAAAACTCCAGAAAGTGCCACTGCTGTGGAAAACACCCAGCATTGTTAATATTCCAGAAAATGCAGATGTTTCTTCACCTAATGACAACAGACCAGTGGCACTTACATCTCATATCATGAAGACCTTTGAGAGACTGGTCCTGAACTATATGAGTCCTTTTGTGGTAGACCACCTGGACCCACTTCAGTTTGCCAATCAGACAAAGGCTGAAGTGGAGGATGCAATCATCTATCTGCTCAACAAGACTTATTCTCACCTGGACAAAGCTCTCAGCACTGTGAATATATTTTTTTGATTTATCCAGTGGCTTCAATACTATCCAGACATCCCTGTTAAGGGGTAACCTCAGAGATATGCAGCTTTGCTTTGTTTCTTGGTGCAAAGAGAATTGCCTCTATCTTTATATCAGCAAAACCAAGGATCTGGTTATGGACTTGTGGATGTACAGGTTGTCCTCTCCTACAAGTACTTGGGGGTCTGCAGCAATGACAGGTTGTACTGGTCACAGAACACAGAAGAACTGTATAAGAAAGAGCAGAGCAGACACTTTTTTCCTAGTAGAATGTGTTCCTTTAATAGCACATTTATAAAAATAAAAAAGCTGGTTTCTGATGCTTGCTGCAAACAGATGTAGCCTTTTAACTAAAGGTGCACTACCAAAACCTACTAGATATTAATGGTGGTACCGTGAAATGGAAATAGTTTACACTACTGGGTTTTTAATCTGTGGAGTATGAATGAACAGTCTTGAATATGTGACATTTTCTGATAAGGTCTAAGTGTTGATGCCTTTTGATAATTAACAGTACCTGTATTATTAAAAACACAATCTTCAAATGTTCCAGCTTTATTAATTAAAGAGTGTCAGAACTTTATGCGAGTGTTTATTTTATCAGTTGAAGGTAATTAGGATAACCAACCAACAGATGTGTTGCTGGTAAATCAGCTTTATGGTCACTATACCATTCGCATAAAGGACGGTACCCTTATGACCTCTATTTTTCACAAACCAACAGACAGACGGAAATATCTAAGAAATGACAGTTTCCACCCAAAGCATATATCGCATTCCATCATCTCAGCCATTACAATCCATCCATCCATCCATTGTCTCCCGCTTATCCGAGGTCGGGTCGCGGGGGCAGCAGCTTGAGCAGAGATGCCCAGACTTCCCTCTCCCCAGCCACTTCTTCTAGCTCTTCCGGGAGAATTCCAAGGCGTTCCCAGGCCAGTCGAGAGACATAGTCCCTCCAGCGTGTCCTGGGTCTTCCCCGGGGCCTCCTCCCGGTTAGACGTGCCCGGAACACCTCACCAGGGAGGCGTCCAGGAGGCATCCTGATCAGATGCCAGAGCCACCTCATCTGACTTCTCTCGATGCGGAGGAGCAGCGGTTCTACTCTGAGTCCCTCCCGGATGACTGAGCTTCTCATCCTATCTTTAAGGGAAAGCCCAGACACCCTGCGGAGGAAACTCATTTCAGCCGCTTGTATTCGCGATCTCGTTCTCGTTACCCATAGCTCATGACCATAGGTGAGGGTAGGAACATAGATCGACTGGTAAATTGAGAGCTTCGCCTTGCGGCTCAGCTCCTTTTTCACTACGACAGACCGATGCAGCACCCGCATTACTGCGGATGCCGCACCGATCCGCTTGTCGATCTCACGCTCCATTCTTCCCTCACTCGTGAACAAGACCCTGAGATACTTGAACTCCTCCACTTGGGGCAGGATCTCGCTACCAACCCTGAGAGGGCACTCCACCCTTTTCCGGCTGAGGACCATGGTCTCGGATTTGGAGATGCTGATTCTCATCCCAGCCGCTTCACACTCGGCTGCGAACCGATCCAGAGAGAGCTGAAGATCACAGCCTGATGAAGCAAACAGGACAACATCATCTGCAAAAAGCAGTGACCCAATCCTGAGCCCACCAAACCGGACCCCCTCAACACCCTGGCTGCGCCTAGAAATTCTGTCCATAAAAGTTATGAACAGAATCGGTGACAAAGGGCAGCCCTGGCGGAGTCCAACTCTCACTGGAAACGGGTTCGACTTACTGCCGGCAATGCGGACCAAGCTCTGACACCGATCGTACAGGGGACCGAACAGCCCTTATCAAGGGGGCCGGTACCCCATACTCTCGGAGTACCCCCCACAGGATTCCCCGAGGGACACGGTCGAATGCCTTTTCCAAGTCCACAAAACACATGTAGACTGGTTGGGCAAACTCCCATGCACCCTCCAGGACCCTGCTAAGGGTATAGAGCTGGTCCACTGTTCCGCTACCAGGACGAAAACCACACTGTTCCTCCTGAATCCGAGGCTCGACTATCCGACGGACCCTCCTCTCCAGGACCCATGAATAGACTTTTCCAGGGAGGCTGAGGAGTGTGATCCCTCTGTAGTTGGAACACACCCTCCGATCCCCCTTCTTAAAGAGGGGGACCACCACCCCGGTCTGCCAATCCAGAGGCACTGTCCCTGATGTCCATGCGATGTTGCAGAGGCGTGTCAACCAAGACAGTCCTACAACATCCAGAGCCTTGAGGAACTCCGGGCGTATCTCATCCACCCCCGGGGCCCTGCCACCAAGGAGTTTTTTGACCACCTCGGTGACCTCAGTCCCAGAGATGGGGGAGCCCACCTCTGAGTCCCCAGGCTCTGCTTCCTCATTGGAAGGCATGTTAATGGGATTGAGTAGGTCTTAGAAGTACTCCCCCCACCGACCCACAACGTCCCGAGTCGAGATCAGCAGCGCACCATCCCCACCATATACAGTGTTGACACTGCACTGCTTCCCCTTCCTGAGACGCCGGATGGTGGACCAGAATCTCCTCGAAGCTGTCCGAAAGTCGTTCTCCATGGCCTCCCCGAACTCCTCTCACGCCCGAGTTTTTGCCTCAGCAACCACCAAAGCCGCATTCCGCTTGGCCTGCCGGTACCTATCAGCTGCCTCCAGGGTCCCACAGGACAAAAGGGACCGGTAGGACTCCTTCTTCAGCTTGACGGCATCCTTCACCGCCGGTGTCCACCAACGGGTTCGGGGATTGCCGCCACAACAGGCACCGACCACCTTACGGCCACAGCTCCGGTCAGCTGCCTCAACAATAGAGGCACGGAACATGGCCCATTCGGACTCAATGTCCCCCACCTCCCTCGGGACATGGTCGAAGTTCTGCCGGAGGTGGGAGTTGAAGCTACTTCTGACAGGGGGCTCTGCCAGACGTTCCCAGCAGACCCTCACAACACGTTTGGGCCTACCACGCCTGACCGGCATCCTCCCCCATCATCGAAGCCAACTCACCACCAGGTGGTGATCAGTTGACAGCTCCGCCCCTCTCTTCACCCGAGTGTCCAAGACATGTGGCCGCAAGTCCGACGACACGACCACAAAATCGATCATTGAACTGAGGCCTAGGGTGTCCTGGTGCCAAGTGCACATATGAACACCCCTATGCTTGAACATGGTGTTCGTTATGGACAATCCGTGACGAGCACAGAAGTCCATTACAATCGTATTTGCTCAGACCCAATGGATTCGGACACACAACTGCAGAAACTCAGGACAGACTTCATCAAACAAGGATACACTCCTAAATCAACAGACCTACAAATCAGGAGAGCTAGGGCTATACCCAAAACCTTCTGGAATACAAAGGTGCAGAAACCAAGAACCGGGACCCACTAGTTGTAACTTATCATCCACATCTGGAAACACTTCACAAAATTATGAAAAAGCTTTTATGACCAGATATGTGGACTAACAGACTGATTGACCAGCTGACTACATCAGAGGCCTATCTTACAGACAATGCACTTCAAAAAAACCTTATCTTATCTCTACATTTTATTAGTTCATTGTTCTCTTCTTTCAGGGTTAATTCATCTAAGGTTTATTAATTTTGCTAACATTTGAACAAAAAGCTTGTTAAAATGAAAGAAAAAAATCACTTTGCTGTCCCAATATAAGCTAGAGTATTTTTCAGTTTCTTTGTTACACATTGCCTTTACATTTGCAATCTATTTAGTTAGGCAATAAAAGGTGTCAGTTCACCCTATATTTTGGAAGAAGATGATCCGCTGTGGCAACCCCTAACGGGAGCAGCCAAAAGATGAAGATTTGACCCTATGTCTCCTGTCTCAATCTAACACGGTACAACACTCTACTGCTATGAAGTGCACAAAAGTATCTGCATTTGTGAAATTCGACATGGCAGACATAAAATAGTATTTGAGATGACAGAACAAAGTTTTTAAGAACAAATCTTTCTTCAACAAATGTGAGTTATTTTCTATAAGTTTACAAATATATTGTTAAACGTTATTTGCAAAACTGTTCTGTTAAAAGTGTGTTTATTAAACATCCAATCCGTTCAGTAAAATAGACAGGGTTAATATATGTTTAATGTAAAGGCTAGATATTAGGATAAATCTATGTATCTATTATATAGTGCCTTTCATATCTATCTGTCTATCTATCTATCGAGGCTTGCATGTTGTGGTGTGTTCAGTTGCCGGTAGAATGTGTCACTTTGCTTGACTTCTCATTGCATCCATAATGGTTAACACAGTACAACACCCTAGTACTATAATATATAAGGAAATCCGCAATGGAACAAAAGCCACGTGACAGGAGGTGACCACACATGACAACATTTGGAAACTGAGTGCATGCAGCACTGGTCGCTGTCCCGTGTTGCCCCAATAATAATCATATTAGTTATTCTACCATTAAGCAGAAATACTATTGCTATTATGTCCCTGCTGTTTTTTTCTAAGACTGTGAAGTGCCTTGAGCATGGGAAAGGTGTTATATCAATAAAATGTATTATTATTATTATTATTAATGTGGAAAGTGACATCCTTCACACCTACTAGAACTCTGTGATTTCCAGTGTGGTTTGCTATTGTAGTGTGCTGGGTTGATAACATTACTTCAAGAGGGGTACACCAAATCAACAAGCTAATTAAAGGGGCAAGCTCAGTTACAGGACACACTCTGGACCACCTGGAGGTCATAGCAAAGGACAGAATTAAAACAAAACTGAGTGCCATTATGAGCAATACTACACATCCTCTCTCTGACACACTAACACTAAGGACTTTCAGCCAACAAATCATTCAGCAGAAATGTGTCAAGAAACACTACTGGGGCTCCTTTATACCCAAAGCAATGCCTCACTGGGACTGGGACTGGGACTGGGACTGGGACTGCCAAGTCAGAGGTTTTCTTTCATTTTATTTTTTCCCTTTTTTAGTCATTTTGATGTGTGGTCAGACTATTGTGTATGCTTATCTATCTATCTATCTATCTATCTATCTATCTATCTATCTATCTATCTATCTATCTATCTATCTATCTATCTATCTATCTATCTATCTATCTATAGTGGTGTGAAAAACTATTTGCCCCCTTCCTGATTTCTTATTCTTTTGCATGTTTGTCACACAAAATGTTTCTGATCATCAAACACATTTAACCATTAGTCAAATATAACACAAGTAAACACAAAATGCAGTTTGTAAATGGTGGTTTTTATTATTTAGGGAGAAAAAAAAATCCAAACCTACATGGCCCTGTGTGAAAAAGTAATTGCCCCCTGAACCTAATAACTGGTTGGGCCACCCTTAGCAGCAATAACCGCAATCAAGCGTTTGCGATAACTTGCAATGAGTCTTTTACAGCGCTCTGGAGGAATTTTGGCCCACTCATCTTTGCAAAATTGTTGTAATTCAGCTTTATTTGAGGGTTTTCTAGCATGAACCGCCCTTTTAAGGTCATGCCATAGCATCTCAATTGGATTCAGGTCAGGACTTTGACTAGGCCACTCCAAAGTCTTCATTTTGTTTTTCTTCAGCATTCAGAGGTGGATTTGCTGGTGTGTTTTGGGTCATTGTCCTGTTGCAGCACCCAAGATCACTTCAGCTTGAGTTGACAAACAGATGGCCGGACATTCTCCTTCAGGATTTTTTGGTAGACAGTAGAATTCATGGTTCCATCTATCACAGCAAGCCTTCCAGGTCCTGAAGCAGCAAAACAACCCCAGACCATCACACTACCACCACCATATTTTACTGTTGGTATGATGTTCTTTTTATGAAATGCTGTGTTCCTTTTACGCCAGATGTAACGGGACATTTGCCTTCCAAAAAATTCAACTTTTGACTCATCAGTCCACAAGGTATTTTCCCAAAAGTCTTGGCAATCATTGAGATGTTTCTTAGCAAAATTGAGACGAGCCGAAATGTTCTTTTTGCTTAACAGTGGTTTGCGTCTTGGAAATCTGCCATGCAGGCCGTTTTTGCCCAGTCTCATTCTTATGGTGGAGTCGTGAACACTGACCTAAATTGAGGCAAGTGAGGCCTGCAGTTCTTTAGACGTTGTCCTGGGGTCTTTTGTGACCTCTCAGATGAGTCGTCTCTGCGCTCTTGGGGTAATTTTGGTCGGCCGGCCACTCCTGGGAAGGTTCACCACTGTTCCATGTTTTTGCCATTTGTGGATAATGGCTCTCACTGTGGTTCGCTGGAGTCCCAAAGCTTTAGAAATGGCTTTATAACCTTTACCAGACTGATAGATCTCAATTACTTCTGTTCTCATTTGTTCCTGAATTTCTTTGGATCTTGGCATGATGTCTAGCTTTTGAGGTGCTTTTGGTCTACTTCTCTGTGTCAGGCAGCTCCTATTTAAGTGATTTCTTGATTGAAACAGGTGTGGCAGTAATCAGGCCTGGGGGTGGCTACGGAAATTGAACTCAGGTGTGATACACCACAGTTAGGTTATTTTTTAACAAGGGGGCAATTACTTTTTCACACAGGGCCATGTAGGTTTGGATTTTTTTTCTTCCTAAATAATAAAAACCATCATTTAAAAACTGCATTTTGTGTTTACTTGTGTTATATTTGACTAATGGTTAAATGTGTTTGATGATCAGAAACATTTTGTGTGACAAACATGCAAAAGAATAAGACATCAGGAAGGGGGCAAATAGTTTTTCACACCACTCTATCTATCTATCTATCTATCTATCTATCTATCTATCTATCTATCTATCTATCTATCTATCTATCTATCTATCTAATCTAATCTAATCTAATCTAATCTAATCTAATCCAATCTAATCTAATCTAAGGAAATGTACTTAATCTCACTTCCAAGCTTAGTCAGAGCCTTGTGGATAACAAATGACATCTTTTCTGTAAATCTGACTTAAGAAAACTAAAGCTAGCAGTTAGCTGTTTGGTTTCAGAAAATGGTGTGCCTAGAAATGAGTACTATAGATTGCTCATGACTAAATAAAAATTCAGTAAATCAAATGGGAGAACAGATTAAATAACTTAGTTAGAACTCATGTCTGACTGAATGACATAGCTTAGGCAGAAACAATTTTACTCTGTCCAGAGAGCCTTGAGACAGTATTCATTCAGGTGGGCTAAAATAGTTTCTATTGGAGTACAAATAAATAAATTTGGAAGGTTTAATACTGACATACTGTATAAGAGCTTTTGCATTTCCTATTTTCAGAACATGACTTTTATGCTGTGATTTTACTGTAACTGGCAATACATTGCCTTTGGTGTTGCTAAGTCAAGGCAAATTGATTTCAGAATTGCTATGGTGTGCTTAGTTATCTGACTATAATCATTCTGAGCCCTTATGAGGAGACACATTTTAAAAGCTATTCTTGTTTTATTGTGTTTGATCATGCCACCTTGTTGCCCTCTGGCTACATTCAAAACCAAAGTTGTCGATGCATCTTTAAATTTATTTTGCACTGAATGTCTGTACTGTGGTAAGTCTCAAATGGAGGAGGAAATGTGAGAAAGCTCTCCGTAACCATGTTTATGAGCAAAGGCTGATATGGTACTGAAAGAGGGGTTCTTGTGGTGAGTGTTGAGAACTGTTTTGTCCTATTCTTTTATAAATAGTTGGATATGACAGTTATGTGAATGCTCTTATAGGAAAATCTTATGACTTTAGTTATAAGTGGTTAAATACTTGTGTGTTCCATGTCTTGCTTGTCCAGTGCAGCAGTGACTTGCAAGTGGTTTGGATAAAAGCACCTGCTAAATACATACATAAATACTTAGGGCAGAGTGGTGGCTCTGATGATAAGGATCTGTGCTGGTATCCAGAAGGTTGCCGGTTTGAATCCCCGTCAGTGCCAAAAGAGATCCTACTCTGCTGGGCCCTTGAGCAAGACCCTTAACCTGTAATTTGTTGTGAAAACTAACAAATTCCTAATACAAGAAATTGCATAAGGCGAAATAAAGAACAAGAAAAAAATACATACGGTACATGCATTCTTAAACCTGCTTAATTCAAATCTGGATAGCAGGGGCCATAGTCTATCCTGAAAGCTCTGGCCAAGGTGGAAAATAACCCTACCTTGGATACGACACCACAAGGCACATGCATGTGCACACTCTCATTCGGGCCAAGTTAGAGCTGCTCATCAATCTAACCTGAATGTCTTTAAGGATGTGAAGACACACACAGACATGCAAATATTGTGCATACTCCATACAAAAAATGACCTGGTGCAGGATTCAAACTCAGGACACTAAGTCTGTGCCACCATGCAGCCCATCTGTTAAAGAATTGAATTTAACTATTAGATGAGATATGAGAAAACGTATGTTACTTGATTTTCAAAGGTTTTGGGTTAAGCTGGTCGAGTCAGCATGTATTTCACTAAGTAGGGACGTATCAAGTTAGGTTGAAAATGATGATACAAAATAGGAGCAGGACCAAACAATACCATTACAATAAGAAAACCACTGTATAATAGAAAAAGTGCTACTATATGGAGGTAGGGCAATAATTTATAGTAAATAAAAAACAGATATGGATATATAACAAAGTGAGTTTGTGAATTTCCCATTGGGATTAATAAAGTATCTATCTATCTATCTATCTATCTATCTATCTATCTATCTATCTATCTATCTATCTATCTATCTATCTATCTATCTATCTATCTATCTATCTATCTATCTATCTATCTATCTATCTATTTTGTGTACAACTTGGTCAGCGGTAACTTGTTTAATGACAGTAGATTTAATCCTAGCCTTAAAGACTGAAGAACAGTCGTAGACTACTAAGCACTGTTGTAAGTCGCTCTGGATAAGAGCGTCTGCTAAATGATGTAAATGTAAATGTAAATGTAAATGTAAATGTAAATCTATCTATCTATCTATCTATCTATCTATCTATCTATCTATCTATCTATCTATCTATCTATCTATCTATCTATCTATCTATCTATCTATCTATCTATCTATCTATCTATCTATCTATCTATCTATCTATCTATCAAAGAGGGGTGAAGCTTAACTTAGTAGGAGTCATTCAGCGCAAGAGGCAGTAGGAGGGAGACCGATAATATTAAATATGGCACTGTGGTACCTAATATGGGGGGCAGAGTAGATCACACTTGCTTGCCACTTTACAGTTGAGCAGAGGTTCAGGGCTGCAGAAACAACAGGGGCTGATAGCAAAAAGTTTACGAAGATTTCCCCTGAAGTTCCAGGGGTATACCTGACACTGGAAATATCCCAGGATGGTTCTCCCAGTTTAAAAGGGTTTAGGGATTTTAGTTTCCTTTTTTAATTACATAATTTTACACTTTTTAATGAACATTAATATTATATACACCAATTATAATGTCCCACGTCAAAGCAAGCATCCCTGTCACACTTGACCAGTTCCAGTATGCTTATTGCCTAAATAGGTCTACAGAGGATGCCATATCTGCCGCACTTCACTCTGCTTTGACTCACCTGGACCTCCAAAACAGCTATGCTATTAATTGACTATAGTTCTGCATTCAATTCAATGATCCCCTACATGCTGGTTAGCAAACTCCATTCCTTAAGTCTAAATTGGATATTGGACTTTCTAACCAACAAGCCCCAGAATTTTAGGATGGGTAAACACATGTCTTCTACCTTGTTTCTGAGTACAGATACACCACAGGACTGTGTGCTGAGCCCCCTGCTGTATTTGGGATTCATCTACAGCTGTGTCCCTGTTCACAGATCTAATTTTAACATTTAATTTGTGAGAAACCTCTGTGGTAGGCAAAACTTCAAACAACAATCAGAAATGTTCATCAGCTAGTGGCATGGAGCACAAATAACAATTTAGCTCTAAACATCTCAGAGACTAAGGAATTGACTTGGGACTTTAGGAAGTCCACAAAATGTACACCAACCCCCCTTTGCATCAATGGAGCTGAAGTAGAACAGGTGTCTAGCTTTAATTTCCTTGGCACTTACTGTACATTACAGAGAATCTAACTTGGACAACTAACACCTCCTCCTTGGTAAGGAAGGCTCAGCCATGTCTTCACTTCTTAATGAAGTTGAAAAAAACTCATCTGTCCTTTAAATTGCTTGACAATTTTTACCGATGCACAGCAAAGACCATTCTAACCAGTTGCATAACTATGTGGTTTGTCAACTGCACAGTCACTGATCAGAAAGCCCTGCAAAGGATTGTTAAAACTGAATCACACTTTCATCTGTGAAGAGACTTCTACACAAAGTGTTGCTTGCTGAGAGGGATCTGTATCACTTGTGATCCTACCCACTCTACCCACTAGGTACTGTTTTCATTCTGTCTCTCATGAGGGTGCTACAGGAGTATTCAGGCCTGATCCTCTTGACTAAGAAATAGTTTTTTTCCCAGGACTGCAACATAATTAAATACTCAACAATGGCTAACAGCTCTGGAACTCTGTACTGTCTATACCTGCTAAAACTTGCACATTTATTGTTTTTTTTCTCTTTTTATATTTTTATTAGCTGTGCTACCCATCTAAGAAGGGCTGAAATCAAAGTAATCACCATAAGCTCCAGCATGAATGCAAGCAATGCATATGTCTTGGTTATAAAGTATTTGGTATGGGATTTATAAAAGCAATGTTATTGTTTGTGATGTAACCAGCTGTTGGAATGACAAATCCAATGCATATGTCTCTGCTATATGCGATTTGGCATTGGATATTTAAAATCAATGTTATTGTTTGTGATGAGCCATCTATTGGAATGACAAATGCAACGTCTCTGTTATACGACATTTGGTATGGGATACGTAAAAAATAGTGTTATTGTTTGTAATGTGCCGCCTGTTAGAATGACAAATGCAAGGCATATGTCATTTGGTATGTGATGTATAAAAGCAGTGTTATTGTTTGTAATGTGCCATCTGTTAGAATGACAAATGCAAGGCATATGACTCTGTTATTTGCCATTTAGTATGGGATGTATAAAAGCAGTGTTATTGTTTGTGATGGGCCATCTTTTGGAATGACAAATGATATGCATATGTCTCTGTTATTTCCTAGTTGGTATTGGATTTGTAAAAACGGTGTTAATGTTTGTGATGCACCTTCTGTTGGAATGACAAATACAACATGTTTTATTACTAAAATGTTTTTGATATGCCATCCTCTGGAACAACAGAAACACGGCAACCGGATGGACACACAGACTACCAAATAGACACTTATCCTTTCATTAAGATGGATGCTATTATTATTTTTTTTTGTTGGTGCGATTTTGTTGGTTATTTTTTAGCATTCATTATTTTGCCATTGTACAGATGCTCAGGCAATGTACAATGACAGTAAAATTGAATTGAATTGAATTAAAATTAATTGAGTCGAATATAAAAAAGGTAATGAAAGAAAGCACTGATTTTATTATATATATTTAAAACGCTGCAATAAGTAAGAAATTGTGATCCTTTACCCTCTACTTTGTAATTTTTGTTGCAAGTTAACTAAGCAGAGGTGATCTATTAGTCACTTCTACACGCTCTCCTAAAGGCTGAAATCCTCCCCCATCTGGCCACTGCCTTATGCACTACATATTGTATACCACAGATTCGGTGACCAGCCTCTTTTCCTCTCTTCTTCTTTGGAGACCAAGGACCTCCATACACAGGTATAATACTAATTTGTTTACAGTAAAGCTTCAGCTAAGAACTTCCGTCTTAGAAACTGGGAGAAATGGGAAGCCTTCCACCATGGCTTTGGAAGGTGAATACCTTCCTGTCTTCACTGGAAATGGAGTC
Organism: Erpetoichthys calabaricus; assembly: GCF_900747795.2. Lineage (NCBI taxonomy): Eukaryota > Metazoa > Chordata > Cladistia > Polypteriformes > Polypteridae > Erpetoichthys > Erpetoichthys calabaricus. Next base: position 242,956,724 of record NC_041397.2, read on the forward strand.
CATTTCTCTGCTCAAGGACCATCTCAGATTGGTACTTTAGAACAACTCCTCAATGTCTTTTCAATCCTTATGATTGTCTTTTATCAGATCTAAGTCTTCAGACTCCAACATGTTGCCTGGTCTAGGCTACGTTTAGTGCTTTGTATAAAATAAATCAGTAACTATAGCAAGTTAGAATAATTTCCTTGTCTCTCAGATATTGATATTAAAATAAACATTTGAGAGGAGAAAGTGGGTGGTTAAGAATGTATTCCATGTTCATTGTTTTAATTTAGAGCAGCATTGCGGTGCAGAGGGTAGTGCTGCTGAATTATAGCTCTTTTCTCGATTGAAGGGACTTCTAAATTGTGCTTTCATCCAAACACCCTTCTTTTTGTGGATCATGTAAGGACTTTTCTTCCCAAAGACATACCAGTGTGGTTGAAAGGAGTCTTTCATTTTTTTCTCAGTCTGAATGACTAGACTCTGACATGCAGTTAATTGAAATTGAAATTTATTCTCAAGTGGCAAAGTGCTATCAGCACATGCTCCCAACCTGTACATAGAGCAATGCAATTCTTATTTACATGTCTTCAACCAATTACTGTCAGTAATACAATATCAGCATTGTCTGTAAAAATAGAAGGGCTGATTTACCTGGCAGAAAAAAATCTGTTTGAACAATGTGTTTAATTAAAACACTTCAGTTGAAGACCTGGCTGGGATGAAAAACCTGCAACCACAGGGAAGTCCCCAGTCATTAAATATAAGCTTCAGAATCTCAAGTAGAATAATAAAAATTCTGAGAGGCCATTTAGTTAACCACAAGTATGAGATAGCTTCAGTGCCAAACATGAGGTTAGTTGTGCAGAGTAAAGAATTACAAAATAAAGGGAGGACTGGCCTTACTGGAAATCTGCACTTTAGAGTAGAATATTCTCCCACCACAACAATTGCTTGGTTTCCATTTCTAGTTTAATGTCCATATTCTGCTTCTTCCGACTACTCAGTCATCTCCTTGAAATGTAGTGCCTTAGTATCTGTTGAAATTCTGACCTGATATCACTTATAAGGCCAGTGGCCTACAACATGATTCTGTCTGACAGCATGTCAACTGCTGGATCTTGTCACCTTGAGTATGTCAGAGTAAACCATTAGGAATTACAGGGGATGACAAATTGCATGATTGCCATATGCCTCCTCGATCCAGTCTCAAATTTTCAAACACATTTTCACCCCATTCTTACAACCAGTTAACACAGTGCGCGACAGAACTGGTGCCTGTGCAAATGGTTTCCAGGTATGGTGAGTTCAGCTGCAGTCTCCGTCTGTGTTTTTTCTTTATCAATTCTGTCATGGTACAATAAACACAAGACAAAGGACAGATACGCCTTTCTTCTGTTATCACAGTCAAAAAACACTTATTTCCTTTTTTTCCTTATGGCCACAGTTTATGAAATGTACTTCCATCCTCATTGGTTGTCAGCTCTCAGACCTGTGGCTTGTTGCAGACTGTTTTGACTGAGACTCTGAGGATGTGAACAGGGCTGCTTAATTCCCACTGCATCAAACATTGTCATTTTTATAGAAGCACTGTGTCAAGCAACAAACTATCCAACCACTTGGTGTAAAGGGCTTGTTCTTGAGCTTCAGAGTGGTCAACTCTTCATCGCTTCTTGGGGGATGATCTAAAACCAGGTTAGAGCATGAAAGCCGTTGCGATTTTTGGATGGCAGATTGAACTGTAATATTCAGACCTGAAGATGTGTAAGAACACCCAACTGGAACAAAGAAAAAGATGTAATTAATAACAGTCATGCAAAGTTTAAGGTTTAGATTTGTGATGATGAATTATTTCAGCTGTACAGAATCAAATACAGTATGTGAAACACATACATGAACATGGAAAGTGAAAAACAATATTTCAAAGGAGACACACCTAGCTGGTTTGAACAGCGCCTTAATCCTGGAAACATTTATAGTCACAATGGACATGGTTTTCCAGAAGCCTACAGTGCTTATAAAAAAAGTATTCAACCCCTTGGAAATTTTAACATTTTATTATTATATAAAATTGAATCACATTGGATTTAATTTGGCTTTTTTGGCATTCATCAACAGAAAAAGGCTTTAATGTCAAAGTGAAAACAGATCGCTCAGTTAATTACAGCTATAAAACGCATGATAATTCATTGCATTCAAGTATACCCCCCTTCATATCAATAATTAATAGATGCAAATTTGGCAGCCATTACAGCCTTGAGTCAGTGTGGACAGGAATCTATCACCTTTGCACATCAGGGTACTGCAGCTTTTTCCCATTGGTATTTGCAAAACTGCTCAAGCTGTGTCAGGTTGCAGGAACCACATACTCGATGACAAGCAGACTAGCTTCTGCATCTACGTACATCAGGAGATGCCCAGCTTTTTAGCTACACCCTTATGTAAATTCCAGTTTTTACATATTTCTCTTTCTTTGTTCTGTGTTTAGGTGTGCATGCTACAAATGGCAAGAAACAAAAGTATTAAAGTATTACGATGTGTTGCCTGGTGAACAAGGCATGGAGCAGGAAACATGCATTGACAGTGGGGTACAGAAGGAAGAGTAGAGTCACAGTAAACCCTGAAAATGTACTGGATGTCCTATAAGAATTAAGGGAATGGGAGCACCGGAAAGAGATCACGAGCAGTGACCTGGAAGGAAATCAGCAAATCAGCAGCATTTCTTCAGAACATTACAAGGCGGGTGACTCAAATGGATATAAAGATAATCTGACCATTCATATATAGAGTGAGGCATAGAGGGTTGTAAAAAAGTTAAAAGACTTCCAGGTCTACAGGGAGGCAGAATCATGCTGAGAAGATTAGAGCAGAGCTGCATGGTGTGTTGCACTGCAGATATGGACTTATTAAGACAATTGAAAGACAAGGGGTGCAGGAACACTACCAGAATCTATAGGGACCAAAAGCTTGGTCAAACTGTTCCAAAAGAAGAACCCTATCTGACCCTGGAAATGATCTAGGGATAAGGTTAAAAGCCAGAAAATGTAAAATTTACAATGTAAATTCAGAGGTGGGATGGGGCAAAGGATCACCTTGTAAGTGGAAAAGTGTTCTGCCAAGATGGAGTTGACCGTCCATGAAGGAAACAGAGTAAATAGGACTGGAAGAAAACAGGCCACGTTCAAATTAGGAAGGAGCGAAGATCAATTGTCATACCAAATACTTATGCCAGAAATTTAAGAAGAACATGAAACTAGACTCTTTAAGAAATGTTCGCTCGAACAATGGAAAGATATGCAATGCTGGTGTAGCCTCCTTAGCATGCGATTGACATGAGCGTCACTTATGGAGTCATCAAAATCACATTTTCGATTTCACTGTCCCTTTCAGTTTCACTGCCTGAAGCAGATTCACTTAGTCATCATTATTTGTATCACTGTCAAGAGCGTGCAACACCAGGGCTGCTGAAAAATGTTTCTTACAAGACACCACTATCAGCCTGGGAGAAGACGTTGCTCTTTAACACTTGGGCCTGTCACTTATGCAAGACACACTTATATTGTTTCCCAAGCAACACTCAGCACTAATGTTGCTGAGCACTTTTACAGCCCGAGTAACCTTCAGGTCTAATGCTTATGTGAGATGCATCTTTACAGTTGCCCAAGTGACCCTTAGGACTAACGCTTTTAGCTCTGTTTTCTTTGCCGCCTGAGTGACGCTCGAGTCTAACGCTAAGGAGGTTCAAAAGTGTCACGTCAATGACGTCATATGACACAACTCGAGTAGGTTGGGCATGGAAATGAATAAAAGAGCAAGTCTTAAAACAGATGAACAAAACAAAAGTGAAATAAAAAAGTGCAGTCTTCAAAACCCTAGGAAAGACTTAAAGTAATACAATGATTTATATAAATGTTACTTACACCAAGTGGTTTATAGTGATGGCCAATAAAAAAAACGAATCTCATGTTTTCATGCAGAATGGAGAAAAATATATTATCATATAATGAAACCTAATAGTTGCCAATGGCAGACAACAACAAATGATGTGAAAACCATATATGGAAACAAAATGTTACTCATTTTGCATAATCCATGTGTCCATTATTCCAGTTGAATGCTCAAACCATGCAAAAAAACAAATTTTTTATTCAAATATTAATAACATTTACTGTACTTCTGGAAAAAACAGCATGTCTTGTAAACAGTACAACACATTCCCATAATTCTGTGCTTGGCCAATGAATGAGGGGGGAGAGGCAGGTGAGTCTTCAATTCAGACGCTCGATTGTGTGTGTGTGCATGTTTCTTCCTTATTTTCTGTAAGTTGTTTATTTAAAGATATATAAGTAAAATTACATGTTTGGAACGTTGTGAGCAAATGAGTGGATGACTTTATAAGTGAATTATGCAACATGAGTAATGTAACATTTTTGTCATGGATCTTTTGATATTGTTTGCTTTGTCTTACATTGGTCACCTACCATGGCCATTAACACATAAATTTTCTTACCTCCTTTCTGCAGGAAAATATGACAATAAAAATTTTCCTTGACTGTCACTATAAAGCACATAGGGTATATAACATCAGAACAAAATATTGTTTTTAGGTGGAGTCTCTAAGAAAAATTTGTGAAGCTGAAGAAAAATGTAATTAAAAGAAGCCAGAACTGAGACAGTCAAATGGGATTTGACAGAAGTGAGTGTTTTTTATGGACCTGGAGAGGAGTGCAAGTGAACAAGCTGCCCTATTTGACAAAGATGGCAATGTGATGTTGTTTCTTTTGTTTATTTACACAGTGTAATCTCCCTTGTATTCATCTGTTTAATAAATTTGATATTTTTGTGTAGTTTGCCTATCTTGTCAGGAATGTGCAGGAGAGCTGCTACAGGAATAGCCATGTTTAAAACAGCATACTGTTAGAATTCAGAGCAGCCAAAACGCAGAAGTAGACCTCAAACCCAAATTTAGGCCGGTACTCCCACACAGTCAATGTAGGCCGTATCAATACAAAGTAAGCCTAGCTGCAAAAAATCAATAAGCAGGCGTTTTGGTCTGTAAAGCCTACAAATTCAAGAAAGAGAAGATAGTCATGAAAGTCCTTGGCCCAAAACACTAAAAAACAATAACTGGTAAAATAATGATAAGAATGTTAACTCAATAAAATGATTCAAAAAGATGAAAAACACAAAACATACTGCCAAAAACCAGAGAGCAAACCATAAATAAGCCAAAAGTCCACTAAATAAAAAAAAAATACAAAAATCATAAGAGGATTCCCAAGAAGAGAACTGAACAACAGCAGTGGAAACTAACATTGCAGCAACACTGGCCTCATGTGGAGCTGAGGGTGACAGCTACAAAAAACAATGTCATAAATAAAAGACTCAAAGAAAATTACAAAAAATATAAAAAAGAGAGAAAACATGCAAGGAAAAATAAATAAAATACTAATAAAAATAATTTAATGATATTTATGTCAATGGTCATCCAAAATAAATTGTAAAAAAAAGTAAAGAAACAAAAATGGAGAATAAAGCTGGGAAGGGAACTCTGGCTAAACCTTAACACATGCAGAGTTTTTCAGGGTGCATCCAATTTTTTTTAAGCTCAGTGTGATGCTATTACAAACTGTTTTACCAACTCACTGTTCCAGTAGTTCTAGAATATTCAGTTAGCAAACTGCTAGTGTCTGCTTGCAGACAGAGGGAATAGAGTTTCTTGGAAGTATGCAGAATCTCCCACGAGAGGAAGGTCTTGTGCAAATGTAGCCACTGGAGTATATGCCATGCCTATGTGCTCAGAATATGTGATCATTTAGAGCTGCAAATGTTTGTCCTCTTCTCAAAGCTGGTTGTTGTTCTTTATTTTTGATTATTAATGAGGGATTTGTTTTAGTGTTTTTTAGGGCTGGGGATATGGAGATAGATTGAAGGTTAGCAGAAATGTTGTTTGATTCAAAGCATAACAGGCTATATTCTATAATGATTTACACTACACAGCCCCACACACAACAGGCTGCAGTGCACTGTGTGTTCTGATACCTTTCTGTCATGGCTAGCATTACGTTTGTGCTACAGTAGCTCTTCTGAGCCTTGAGCGCCCATGGCCCTGTCAGAGGTCACCAGCTGTCCTTCCTTGGACCACTTTTGGTTGACACTAACTACTGCATACTGAATACTCCCCACAAGACCTACCATTTTGGAGCTGCTCTGGCCCAGTTTTCTAGCCATCACAGTTTGGCCCTAATCAAAGTCACTCAGATCTTTACGTTTCCCCATTTTTCATACTTCCAACACATCACCTTCCAGAACTGACTGTTCACTTGCTGCCTAACATATCTCACCCCTTGATGGGTGCCACTGTGACAAGATAAGCAATGCTATTCATTTCACTTGTCTGTGGTTTTAATGTGGTGCCTGATTGGCACATTACAGGGAGCAACTGTACTGTAATTTCAAACTAACTGCTTAATCAGTGACAGACTACTGCTACATGAGCTAAATCCCACATCTGTTTATGTTTGCTCTGCATCAAGCTTGTCTAGGCTATTAGCAGAGCTGCTGACTTTGCAAAACCTATGGGGTTAGGAATTTAACATTTTGTTTGCGATTAAGTTAATAATCATGAAAAATAAAGTGACGTTAGTTGGAAGTTTCAATTAATATAGAAGAGCAAACATCTGCATTTGTGTGTGTTCATTGTGATTAGAACCTGTACCTTTTTATTGATAGCTGACTGTTAAAATCCCAGAAAACAAATAAAGTAAATCATTAATTTGAAGAATCGTTAAAATGAAGCAGGGATTCCTGGCAACTTTCAGCAGTGACATCAATATAGAATACAGAATCTAGAAAAATGCATAGAAGTCCACAATAAAAACACCAATTAAAGCTACTGGTCAAGTCTGGACAATCCTGATGAATCATTAATTTATAGGGAGATTCTTACCTATACCAGGTTGAGTTGTAGGATATGGAATCCATGAAGCATCTGAAGGATCTGCAAAGAAGTCAAAAGGTAGAAGATTTAGATGTGAACTTTTAGAGATGCACCAACTGTATCACAGCCAAAGTTCTATACAAGGAGTATGGCCGAATGGAATCCTGATTATTGCCTCATTAACCTCCCAATCGAACCTTCATGTTATGCTGACTTAAGCCTGTTACCTGGTGGGGCTGGTGGCTGCTCCAACAGGTTGGAGAGCTGTGGATATGTGTCAAGAACTTCTGCTAGCATATCCTGGAACACCTTGCAGGAGTCTTCACCCCGAACCAGCATCACATCTAGTAGATCAGTGGTTCTTTCCACAGGGTCCGTTGTTGACTTAATCCTCTGATATTCATGTTGTGCAAGTAGATCCTTGGAGTGGGCTTTCTGGAGAATATAGCTGGAATCATTTTGGAAGCAACTGATCAGTTCACACTTTTTGGACTGGATGAAAGCCCGGGCCGTGGATCTAAATGAAAAAAGGAACAGGATTAGAACAGCCCAGAAAGATATTCAAGAAACCAGACATTGCACAGTGAGCTTTCCTTCTGTAAATCAGATCCAGAAAGAGTTGGAGTGAAACCATACCAATTTCATTTTCAAATTATGGATCTCTTTCGCAGTGGGATAAACTTACTCTTTATGCTATCAGAGCAAATGGATTTGTCCTCCTTCCTCTTAATTTTTTGTTTGTCTGCATCTTCTCTCTTATATCTCTTACTGATCTGATTAAATGCTCAGATGCTTTTAAATATATTTTTAGCTAGAAAAGTGGGCAGACTTTAGTGTAAGAAACTCTTTACAGGAGATATTTGAAGAGTGTCTTACCGATTAAGAACAAATAATACAGTTTTCGGAATTCCCCTTGGACCAGAAGACCTGCATGCACATGAGTTTGCTGAGCCCTGCGTAAGCAATGAATGCTGGGGATTTCCTCAGTGTACACAATGATCACATGAGAGTTTAGAATTTCCTGTCAAACTAATGACAGGAAAATTTCTCAGTGATTAGTTTGGATCTCAATTACTAAAAGTAATAAATAGCCATCTGGGCAGTGATACAGTTGTCATGGCATCTCTGAGCAAATTTTGGAAATCACTAGTATTTGAGTGTGAAATACTATAAAGAGTGAGCTCCTACAGAAAATTAATACTGCTCACTCTGTTGCCAGTTCAAAACATAGAAGGCGGGTGTACTGCTCTTCACTCCTATAGTCACATATTGTACACCCACCATCCTCTTGTCCAACTCACTGATTCTACAACAACCGTCCACCTCCTCCATCTGTGTTCAGCCATTTCAATCAAGTCTTATCATCACATTTGGAGATTTAAGAAATAAGCCCTCAAGACAAGTACACATTTCCAAATGGACTTTGAAGACATCATTACCAGTGGCATTTTTAGCATGAAAATCCTCCTGGTTAGGGCCATGTCAGAACTTTCCGTTATGTCAGCAGACTTCTCTAACATAAACATTAACTTGTCAAATTAATAAATCTGTTCCTGTTTGATAATAACCCACTAAAAATTTAAGTTCTTACATTTTGAACATCAAAAAAAATCAGACATTAGGATGCTGGTGCCTGACCCATCTCAATTGGCATAAGAAACCATCTGACATCAACATCATCTGACAAAATACAGCCATTTACATTTAAATGCTACAATAAATAATGACAGCCTCTCAACCACCCACTGCTCAAGTAAATCTACTGGCTATGAGCTGTCTATATTGAATGGGCAACAGCTCAAGTTTAAAATCGAACAACTGTGGGGTGGAAAAGGACAATCACATTCAAATAAATAAGATGATAAAACATTAAAAGACAGAAGAACAGATAGGACTGCACATGACAAATACACAGACCTTCCCCATTTCCTTACCGCTTTAGCTTCATTGCTTTCTGTCTGTCTGCTTTCGTCTTTAAGAAGCCAAGCCTGTAAGTTCTGCTTTAAATACGTCCTGCTTGCGTATGTTTAAGGCAACACCTCAGTAGGAATTTCACTACTGCTTAAATCAGCAGTACAACACTTTGTGACCATGTGCAGTGGGAAAGGTTATCTAGGGAACTCCCAGAGGTTGTCTACCTACCCCAACAAGAAGATACCTTAAATTTTTCTTTAACACAAAAAGCACGCAAAAAAAGTACAAGACTGAGAGAAGAGGTAATTGCCAATGTGAGGTGGTCCAGCAGATCTGGGCAACAGCATCAGTTTTGTAGACACTGCACCAAACTGTGCTGGTCAAGTGGGAGCTAAGTCCATGGGCAAAGCATTCAGTATTCCAGTCATTCTCACATTCATCTGTGATCAGGTTGCAACCAAAAGAATGAGACTACAAGAGTTACCAGCTGAAATGAAGTCCCTGTGCATGACTGCTGGTCTTACCCAACCACATTAACACAATACAGAAGAATCCATGAGTAGACCACTACTTACCTGAACTGAGAAGAGCCAGCAGAGGTGATTTGAGTATGTAGTTAGAATATCTCCTTTATACCTCCTACAGCAAGTGTTCAAGGCATGGCCTGCTGAGAGAAGGTCTGGGGGAATGGCGTGGTGGGCCCAGGACACATGGGATGGATTATATATCTTGGGTTGTCTAGGAAACGCCTAGAAATTCCTCAGGAGGGGCTGGGAAAAATTGCAGAAATTAGGGTGGCTCAGTTAATCATGTTGGTACAACAAATCTCATAAGGATAAGCAGAGTGAAAATGAAGATGATGAATAATGATAATTTTTGTGTACAGACACCCACCTTCATCATGCAAACACTTAATAAACAAAAATAAGTAATATTGGAGATTTTTCTTTTTAAGTCTACGATGATGTGAAAAAGGAAATATACCCTCTTTGAAAACTGTGGTTTTACATGTCACAACATAAGTGTTAATAATATAGTCCTCAAATCTAACCTCAGGTGACTAAAAACACAGATTCTACTTTAAAATATTTTACTTAACAAAAATAATCCATATTACTAACCGAGAATGCTAAACCGGATGGACGCAGGGACATCCAGCCATGGGCCGTAGCCGCAAAAAGACGTACTGCGCAGGCGCCCCAAGAAATGAGGGGCCGCGAGAAGCGGATGAGGGGCCGCGAGAGGCGGACAAGACCACAGAAAAAAGGAGTGAGCACAGAAAAAAGGAGTCAAAGAAATGAGGCGGCGCAAGCACAGAAAAAAGGAAAAGGCACAGAAAAAAGTAGTCAAACGCAGGCACCGCACGAAACCCATTGCACATGAAACTAGCACACAAAAAAAAAGAAGACGCTCGCGCACAACAGCAAGGCACTCCCCCCCCCCCTCCAGGCACCGGATGGGACACACACCAAGAGGGGGATTTAACAAGCCCATGGAACACAAAAAAAAAAGAACACAAAACCACCCCACACACCCTAAGGTTTCGTGCGGCACCTGCGTTTGACTACTTTTTTCTGTGCCTTTTCCTTTTTTCTGTGCTTGCGCCACCTCATTTCTTTGACTCTTTTTTTCTGTGCTCACTCCTTTTTTCTGTGGTCTTGTCCGCCTCTTGCGGCCCCTCATCCGCTTCTCGCTGCCCCTCATTTCTTGGGGCGCCTGCGCAGTACGTCTTTTTGCGGCTACAGCCCATGGCCGGATGCCTCATCCGCTTCTCGCGGCCCCTCATTTCTTGGGGCGCCTGCGCAGTACGTCTTTTTGCGGCTACGGCCCATGGCCGGATGTCCCTGCGTCCATCTGGTTTAGCATTCTCGGTTAGTAATATGGATCCATATTTCGCACGCTGAGGAACAAACAAGTCATGAATACACGGTCACGGGTACAAAACGATTCGGATCGGATAACGGGACCAAACACACGAACACGAATGAAACAACAAAATACACGAACACGAATGAAACAACAAAATACACGGGGGCGCATACAACGCGCTTCGGAAACTCCGGGAGAAAAAATGTCTCGGATCAAAAAACGCAAAGCTCAAGTAACCCCATTACAGAGACGTGCCCAAATGGACAGACACATTGAACGTAGACGCATACAGCGCGCGTCTCAAAGTACTGCATCGAAACAAGCACGATTTCAAAAGAAAGAGCTTGCGTCTCAGACATACAAAAAAGGGAGCGAAGAGACAGAATAAATGAACGCAGACGTGTACAACACGCATATGACCTGCCAGAAAACAAGCAAGCAAGACTCCAAAAGCAGAAAGCTCAACTGACCGACATACAAAAACGGACAAGGCTCGATACAAACAATGCACGACGTAGACTGAAACGGACTTTTGGCAAAGCGGAGGCGAATCAATTAAAAATCCAAAATAGCGCGTCACAAATAATGGACATGCAACAACGCGGCACTCAAACGCCACAACCAAAACATGCCCGTCGTGGACATCAACGCCAGACACCTGCTAAACGCTTACGCCAGTTGGCTGACAACGCCTTCAATAATGAGTCCACTATTGAGGAAAATTCATTGGGATTAATGAATGTCATTTGCAATCATTGTCATTCACTTAACTTCCCAGAAGAAACAACTGGCAATACAAATAATGAATTTACACGTTGTTGTCAAAAGGGGCAGATTAGACTGCCTCCTTTACATTCATATCCTGCATATCTACAGAAGCTTCTAACTAACGATGTGCCTGAAAGTAAAAACTTTATGAACTGCATTAGATCCTACAAAAGTTCATTTGCTTTTGCATCTACCGGAGTACATATCAGGCCACCAAAAGGCAATGGCCCATACTGCTTTCGCATATGTGGTTAACAAAACGCACTATATTATGTCCAAAAAATATTAATGTTAATCACATTAATAACCAGGTCATTTCATTACTTCCTGGAGAGACACGGCTCTTTCTAAGCTCTGACAAAGTTGACTCTGATGACGACAATGAACATCTGAATTTCCCCTTAGAATATTTGAACACTATTAACCCAGACGGATGACCACAACACAACCTTACCCTTAAAAACGGTGTTATTCAAGCAACAGTTCTTACAGAATCACATGCTAACAATACTGTTCTCATTCCTAGAATTGACCTTACGAGTTCTGACCTGGATTTACCTTTTACATTGAAACGCCGACAGTTCCCCATTAAACCTGCATTTGCCATGACCATCAACAAATCAAAAGGACAAGCCATGGACAAGGTTGGCATCTACCTCTCTGAACCCGTTTTTGGACATGGACAACTTTATGTTGCCTTCTCACGTGTTCGACGTTCATCTGACGTTAAAGTTAAAGTTATAAATGATCCATGCTAAGGAAGACTCATTCAAAGACAAGACACCATCTTTACTACTAATGTTGTATACAAAGAAATATTCCAATAAAACATTACTCTATGCCAAACACTCTATTTTTTATTTATATAGGCATCATCCAAACCTGCACACTATTCTATATCTAATTCATACATCTCACTCTTTGTCATGCCCCAACGCCAGGGGTTGGCGAGCGAAGCGAGCAGGGGGCGGAGCCCCCTAGTCCAAATACAGATTCCACGTATGAGAAAGTTCCATAGTTGGTAGAACCACCATTAGCAGCAATATCTTGAAGTAATCCTTCCTCTATATAAGTTCCTGTCCCTTATGTCATACTGGTGAAAATTCAGCTCAATCCTCCATACAACACTCTTTCATTTCATTGCATCTTGAAGACCCTTTCTTTATACTCACTTCTCTCAAGGCTCTGCCACGTCTTAATGATGGTAACATCCAGACCTGGATCTGGGTTGATCTTTTCTTTTATATCCACTCAGTTGTAGGTTGACTGGTACATTCAGATTCTTTATCCCACTGAACTTTTTGCAACAAAGTTTAATCTGTTAGACAGGTGTCCTTATAGCATTTTCCAGAATACTCTGGTACAGATGAAACCTCATCCTGGAGTCGGTAATTGCAAAACAACTAGGTCAAGTGTCTGAAAAACAACTCAAAACCATCATTCTGTCAGTACTATGCTAGTAATACACACTGTTTGTGTTTTCACCGATGTGGCATTGTGCAAAATAAGTAGACCATTCCAGCTTGGTCTTGCCTGTTCAGAGAACATTGATCTAGAGTAGGGGTCCTCAATCACAGTCCTAGAGGGCCACAGTGGCTGCAGGTTTTTGTTCTAACCCGGTTGCTTAATTAGAAAGCAATTCTCTCCAGTAATTTGATTTCATGGCTTGTTAGTGCTTTAACTCTGCTATGTCAGGTAATTCTCATATCCTAGATTTTCTTCCCCTTTCTAAGGATATCATCCAAATGATTTGAAGGCTCAAATGGATGAGTAATTCCCAGTCGTTCTTTCTCTTCACTTTCATTCCAAGTATTTAATTAAAACCCAATAATGCATGATAAATACACACAGGTGTAAATGGAGATAAGCTAAATGGAAAAATGCTGGTTTCTTTTGTCGTTTACATGTTATTGCTAATTAGGAGCAACTAAAAACCAAGACTACAGCTGTTTAAGACTAAAATAAGCAATAAGGGTTCAAAATCTTAACGAGCGAGACAACTAAAGTGAAGGAGAAGTGTTACTTGAACAATAAGTGCTTCTTATTAAGCAACTGGGTTGGAGCAAAAACCTGCAGCCACTGTGGCCCTCCAGGACCGTGACTGAGGACCCCTGATCTAGATCAAATTTGCAAACCTAAGCGGTGCTAGCTTGTTCTTTATGGAGAGAAAGAGCAATTTTTTGCTGATGGCAAAGTCATGAATTGTATCATTTACAATGCTGGCAGAGGCCTATAGATCTCTGGACATAGCTTTGCAATTTCGCAGAGATTTATACAAATAGATATCTATCTGGATTGGTTTTCCTAGGAGGTCCACTTTTGGTAAGAGTGGCAACAACCCCAACCAAATTCTATTTCTAGTAAGTAATCCTTCTGATTGTTTGCCTTACAACCCTTCCCAGACTAATGGCAGGTACAACTGCTTCTCTGTGATTGTTTTGTATTTGGCATGTTTCTCCCATAAATCTCAATGCTGTAGACTGACCTGATATAGGTTCAGGTTTTATATTTATTGGTAACACTACAACTGATCATCGACTACTCAAGTGCACTTGATTAGAAGCACTTGGATTTAATTACAGTATTCTTTCAGCTGATATGTAAGTAATAAGATTGAACATGTTTTTTTACACCCCACAACTACTAATATTTAATGTATAAAGTTGAATAAAGATATTTCAAACCAAAATTAAAATATTTATAGAAGCAACAAAGAAACAAAACTAACTACAAATATACAAAAAGAAAAAGAAAATAAACTAAAGAACAAAAAGCAAGTACACTAAATCCAAAATCAAAAACATGAGAAAATTAAAACAGTCCAAAGACCAACAGACTTACAAGGGGATTCACAAAAGAGAGTTGAAGAACAAATTAGCCAATGCCATAGAACTTAAGTAATGGCAACAGTTGCCTTAAACGGCTATCATGTAACACCTGAAGGTCCTGGAGTGATTGAGGGCAAAAGAGATCCGGGGAAAAAATACAAATAACACAAACAAACTTTTGCAAAAGAAAAACAATGCACCAAAAACAAAAAAGACTAGATAACAAAACAAAAAAACAGCCCTTAAATTGATGTGTTGTTTATCACCTGAGGTTCAGTTTAGTTAAGTTTAGAGACTGGTAAGGTCTAGATGAATGTTAGTTACTGTTGTAATAATAAACACAGACAAGCATAAAGGTTTGGGGTTTTAGCCCCGAATACTGTAAATAAATCATCAAAAGACATAGAAGGATAGGTAGACGGACAATTTATGGGGTCGGACCGGAAATTAAACTGTGGGATGCTGGGAAAATCGTGGTGATGGATGGGTGGTTGACGTCATCAAACGGGGATCAGTGGGAACAAAGGAACCCGGAAGTGCTGCTGCTCTTTGGATCGTCCGGGCGGTATTATGGCAGACGGTGCCTCGTTCTTTCCGAGGAAATAAGAAGAGAGAGGTTAGTACGCTGCTGTTGTCCCCTGGCACGACTTGTCGTGGTGCGTTTTGGTTCTTAAACTGCTCCCCATGTGCTCGTGCGTGACATGACCCCCCTTCAGCCCAGACCCGTCAGGTCGGGCGGCCTGAACTGAGAGATCATGAACCCATGAGAAAATGTGTTGGCTTGGAGGTTACCTCGGCGATAAGTGACGGTGAACGTATATGGGTTCGAGTCCCTGTGAAGGGCCATCCACTGGAGGGCAGCATGGTCCGTTACCAGGGTGAACTCCCAGCCCAGCAGGTAGTACCGCAGGTGAGTTACCGCCCACTTGATGGCCAAGGCTTCCCGTTCCACTGCTGCATACCTTGTCTCCCGGTCCAACAGTTTCTGGCTCAGGTAGATTACGGGGTGTTTGACACTATCAATGCTTTGGCTCAGCATGGCACCAAGACCTGTGTCCGAAGCATCAGTCTGGAGGAGAAAAGGAAGTGAAAAATTAGGTGTTCTCAAAACAGGTGCCATTGTAAGGGCCATTTTTATGTCACTGAATGCCCGTTCTGTTGATTCGTTCCACACCACATGCAAAGGAGCCCTTTTCTTTGTCAAATCTGTTAAGGGGGCGGCCCTCTCAGAAAAATGAGGTACAAACCGGCGGTAGTAACTCGCTAATCCTAAGAAGGCTTGCACCTGTTTCTTGACTATCGGACAGGGCCATTCCAGGATGTCTTTTATCTTGGAACACTGTGGTTTCACCAATCCTCCTCCTACCAGGTAGCCCAAATATTTGGTTTTGTTCATCCCGAAGTAACACTTCCGGGGATTGATGCGCAGCCCGGGTCTCGCTAGCGTCAGGAGGACAGCGTAAACCTGCAAAACATGCTCCTCCCTGGTGCCGGAAAAGATGACCACGTCATCAAGGTATGCAGCACAATAGGACTGGTGGGCCCATAGCACTCTGTCTACCAGACGTTGGAAGGCTGCTTGTGCCCAGTGCAGCCCAAATGGGAGTACCTTGTACTGCCAGTGTCCACTAGGGGTGCTAAATGCCGTTTTCTCTCTTGTGGATGCTGTTAAGGGAATTTGCCAGTAAACCTTTGTCATGTCAAGAGTAGATAGATAGATAGATAGATAGATAGATAGATAGATAGATAGATAGATAGATAGATAGATAGATAGATAGATAGATAGATAGATAGATAGATAGATAGATAGATAGATAGATAGATAGATAGATACTTTATTAATCCCAATGGGAAATTCGTCAAATAACGGGCCTTGCCCAACCTCTCGAGGAGCTCGTCCACTCGGGGCATGGGATAGGCATCAAACTTGGAGACCTGATTAAGACGCCTAAAGTCATTACAGAATATCCATGACCCGTTTGGCTTAGACACGAGGACAATAGGACTGGACCAGGAGCTATGGCTTTCCTCAATGATGTCCATGTCCAACATCCGTTGAACCTCTAGCTCCACCTCAGCACGTTTCACCTCTGGGAGGTGATAGAGCCGTTCCCTGACAACCATCCCTGGGTCCGTCACAATGTCATGCTGAATCAGCAAGGTCCAGCCTGGTGCTTCACTGACCACTTCTGGGAAAGACAGGATCGCACCTTCGAGCTCCTGTCGCTGGGGGGAGGTCAAATTGTGGCAGAAGTTAAGTGTGGCTTTTTCGGAGAAAAGGCAGAGGGTGGGGCCGGAAAGAGGGCGTTCTTCCCTGTCCTTCCACAGCTTCAATAAGTTGATATGATACACCCTCTTGCTCGGTCAACGGTTTGGTTGGCTTACCAAATAGTCGACAAGCCCTTTTCTTTCTTTAACTTCGTATGGGCCTTGCTAATGGGCCAGCAATTTTGAGTGGGAAGTGGGCACAAGCACCATTACACGATCCCCCGGCTGAAATTCACGCAGGGAGGAGTTTCTGTTGTAATTCCTGCCTTGTGCTGCTTGAGTCCTGGACATGTGTTCTTTAAGTAAAGGCCGAATTTTATCTAATCTATCGCGTAACTGCGCGATATACTCTAAGAGGTTAGTGGAGGGAAGTACCTCCCCTTCCCAACCTTCTTTGAGTACGTCCAAAATGCCCCGGGGTTGGCGTCCATACAGAAGTTCAAAAGGGGAAAAGCCAGTGGAGGCTTCTGGCACATCTCGGTAAGCGAAAAGCACTAGGTGTAAAAGTTGGTCCCAGTTCCTACCGTCCACGCTGACCACCTTGCGGAGCATCTGTTTAAGTGTCTGGTTAAACCATTCTACCAGTCCATCCATCTGTGTATGATAGACGGATGTTTTGAGATGCTTAATACGGAGCAGCTTGGCAACCTTCCTGAATGTATTCGATGTAAAGAAGTCCTTACGGATCAAGGTATGCCCACTTGGGAAAAAAGCCCTACTAATTCCCGTGCGATATTCTTTGTATTAGCAGCTCGCAGGGGAACCGCTTCTGGGTATCGAGTTGCATAATCTACCATGACCAATATGTACTTATGGCCTCATACCGAAGGTTCTAGGGGTCCTACCAGATCGACACCGATCCTCTCAAAGGGGACATCTATAAGGGGAATCGGGACTAGAGGAGCGCGGTCCCTCCTGGGTATCTGATAAAGCTGACAGACTGGGCAAGACTGACAGAAACGTTGGACCTCCTCATTGATCCCGGGCCAATAGAACTGGAGTTTTACTCTCTTCAATGTTTTCTCGGCCCCTAGATGGGAGCCTAAGAGGTGGGCATGAGCTAGTTCGCAAACCTCCCGCCGGTAGGTCCACGGAACTAACAACAACTTTTGTACCTCACCTTCGTGTTCCACAACTTGATACAACAGGTCATTATCCAAAGCAAAGTAGGGTCCCGGAGGTGTGGAATCTACTGATGATATGTTGTCTCCGGACACGATGGCATTCCGGGCAAACTTCAGGGAATCATCATTCCACTGTCTGTTCTCTTTTAAATGACTCCGGCGTAGACCGAAACTGATAGTCTATGCCGGCGAGCGGGTCAGGCGTCCAGTCCAGGGTAGCGCTCACCTGCCCTGGAACTCCACAGGTTGCACTTTCGGGTCAAGGTCCGTCCCCAAAGAGGGGTCCCCCGGGCCTTCCACGTCATCATTATTTGCCAAGGAGCACAGCGTGGGAGCAGCTGGGAGGGCCCCATGACCCTCCATAATCAAACCCAAATTAGGTGTAGGAGTGGTGACAGCTCTACCGCGTTTACTTTCCAACCAGTCTTGTACCAATATAACTAGATAGGGGGGCTCGGGCAGTACAGCAACGAGCAGTTGTTTAGGACTCCCCTCCAAGGTTATAAAACACTTTGCGGACCTGTATGATCTGGTCTCCCAATGTACACAAGTTACGTTTGTTCGTTGAGCAACCCACTGTTGCAGTAGAACATAACGGCGAGCAACAATGGTAATATTGCTCCCAGAGTCAAACAATGCCACAACCGAGTGCCCATTTAATAACAGTACTCCCGTATTTGTGACTGCCAGAGGGTTCAACAAAGCACAATACCTCTCTCCCTTTGCCCAGCTGCAGTCCATCAGCTCTACGTTGAGGGGACAGGTGAGAAGCATATGCCCCACCTTGCCGCACTTGAAACAGCACAGCGGGACAGGCACCTGGTCTCTCGGCTTAGCTGGAGCCTCCGCAACACAATGGGTGGGCTCAGGGGTGGTGACACATCCCTGTCGAATCCCGCAAACTGGCTTCTCAGACCCCCTGAGTTGGGTCACCGCCAGTTGTTGTTCTAAGACCTCCAGAAGACCGTTCATGTCTTTGAATGGATGTCTCCGGACCTGCTGGACGAGGTAGTCCGGCATAGCGTGGACCAACCCCTCGCAGGCAACCTGCTCGACCACCTGGCGAGCCTGGTTAATATCTGGCCATAGCCAGTGACTGAGCTTGCCCCAGAACTCGAATGCCTGGGCTCTAGCCGGGAGATCGGGGTCAAACTTCCACTTGCCTGCTGGCTGGAGGTTATGTCATAGCGTTTGTAGACTTCGGCATTCAGGAGGTCATATTAGACGGCTTCCTCTTTGGGAAGATCGTGATAGGCCCGCTGCGCAGGGCCCTTCAGTTACGGAGCCAAGATGGATGCCCACTCCGTCCATGGCCACTTGTTTCGAGTTGCCGTCCTCTCAAAGATGGACAGATACAACTCAATATCGTCTGCCTCTGTGAGAGGGACGATCGGAGGTGGTTGAGGCCATGCGGGTTCCGGCTTTACCGCTTCCGCTGCCGCCAGCCACCTCTTAGTTTTGGCGAGCTCCATCTTTGTGGCTGCCTGGTCCATCTTGACGGCTTGGAGTTGGTTCGCCAAAGTAGAGAGGACTGTGTTCAGGTCCTACCCTTCCGATATCTTCGGGCTGTATCCTGCCAACTGCGCCACTGTAATAATAAACATAGACAAGCATAAAGGTTTGGGGTTTTTAGCCCGGTATACTGTAAATAAATCGTCAATGGTTTCTCCAAAACTCAAAAGACATAGAAGGATAGGTAGACGGACAATTTATGGGGTTAGACCGGAAATGAAACAGTGGGATACTGGGAAAATCGTGGTGATGGATGGGTGGTTGACGTCGTCAAATGGGGACCAGAAAGAAGAAAGGAACCGGAAGTGCTGTGGCTCTTTGGATCGTCTGGGTGGTATTACGGTGGCAGGGCCTCTGTCTTTCTGAGGAAATAAGAAGAGAGAGCTGCCATTGTCCCCTGGCGTGTCGGGTCTTTAAACTGCTCACCATGTGCTAGTGCATGACACTGTATATATCCTGATATCTAAAGGCATGCAATTGAAAGATATTGTATTTAGTTTTCACCTCTATCTACTGATCCATCATTACTTGGTTTTTATTTTTAAAGTTTTCATAGAGTTAGAGTTTCCTTGGTCATTAAAAATATTTGAGACATTGTTTAGAGGTTTTAGAGGTCAAGAAATCTAGTCATTTTATTTATTTTTTGAACAGATCAGTTTTTCATTGTGTTAAAAATTAATATTATTTTCCTGCAACCCCATTTTCGCTTCATTATGAGTGCCTCAGTTCTATGATCCTTGGTATCTATGTTGCCAAACAGTTGCCAGGTAAGATCAAACAGGAGTGTGTGACATATGACGTCCCAGGCTGGTGGCACGTGATGTCTGAGGAAGAAGAACACTGAGATCTGGTCCTTGACAATGACTACACTGGCTAACTCTGACTCTGATTGTCTTATTATCATCCTGGGATGGCAATCAGGTGAACGCACCTGCAGCTGCTCCCCAGCATATAAAAGGGCAGTGCAAGGGGCAGATGGTAAGAGAACAAAGCAGAGGTTAAAAGAAGGAAAAAGAAGCTGGGAAGGCACCAGGAGTCAGTGAGGGCCAGACGGGGAGCCCCATTGTGACCACCATGGCCTTTGAGGACCCCAGTCTTGTGTTATAGCCATGGAGTGGCAGGGACCTGGACACGTAGAAGGATGGTAGGCACGTGTTAGATAGCTGTCTCCTCAGCTGCAAGGTCCAGTCAGGATAAGCTGAGGAGATGGCTATTTTAAAGGAGTGCACCAGGTCTCATGTTTTTAAGGACAGTTTCAATGGCTTCTCTATTTATTGGATTTTAACCTCCACAGAACACTTTCTGTTTTTGAATTATTTATTTATTGAATTTTTGGAGCACTGCACTTTGGACAGTTTTAATAAAAATATTATATCACTGTTTTACCTACCTCTTACTTAGCGTGTGTTTGTCCTCATCTGCTAAGCTCATCCCGGTCATGACTATCGATGATGTTGGGTTCAAGTAGCTACCAAATGCAACAGGGAGCATGAAGCCGACCCGCACTGTCACACTATCTATCTATTTCAGGAACGAGAGCATTACTAGGTTGAATGGTTTTGCTGCTTAAAAGGTCTTTTAGCATTTTTTGGCCTTACAGAATGCAGCAGAGTGTAGGTGTGGGTTTTTGGTTCAGTGGAACTACCAAAGTATTTGTTTGTTATTTGTTGACACTCCCCTCTTCTACTAAAGATATGCTCATGTTCATAGTCCATTTGTTTTGAACTAATTCAGATGATTATTTACTTTGGTTCAATCTCCAATTTCACACAGCAAACTTTCAAGTGAGCCAGAAGTAATAACAATAAATGCCCTGTGGGCGTCATGGACATCGTTCATCAGACAGCAACGTTTTGTTTTCCTGGAAAAAATGATCATGAAGGCACAACAAGAGCTGCACTTGTGCTCCACAACATTTTAAATAATTCTGTGGTTTGTTTACACAGCAGTATGCGTATCTGATCACCAGAAGAGTACATGAAAATGTGTTACTTTGCATGCCACAGAAAGGACACATTTCATCAAGGCAACTCAATGCAAGCTCTCCTGAGGAAATACAGTGATGTACTTCAGGAAACATATAATTTATTTGCATATGTATTCTCCATTATCCTAATGACACCTCTGTTTAATTTCTCAAATCGCATGTCTACTGTCTTTAATACAGTAAAAATTTGTTAACAATGTTCACCTTGGAATATATCTGATTCATATTGACTATATTCTATTAAAGTTAATATGCCTCCACACTGCCACTCCTGAACCTCTTAGATGAGACCAATCTTGTTTTCAGTTTCCTCAACCACAAGGACTGAAGCATACCCACCAGGGTCTGGCTACACCGAAAGGATTGTACACTAACCTAAATGAGAATTTCCACATTATATTACTATACCTCTTTTCACCTAGGTCAGGGTCTTGCTGTTTTGTCAGTGCACTGGCGGAGAAACTTTTAACTTTTTGACCATGACCAGAGGACGTAGTGCCTTGCAATAGACTGGCCTCTTATCAAGGTTGAGTTCCTGATTTCTTTGTATTGGTGTGAAAGAAGAATTAGAATTCCTCAAACTTGATTTGGAGCAGGTGGATTAAGAAAATGGATGAATGGTTAGATGGGGTGTGTGTGAACTAGGAGTCCCAAAAATACTTCCAAAAATGTGCAATAGAGGGGAATATCAATGTCAAACCCCAGTTAGTAATAGGACAAACACAGTCTTTATAAATAAATAAAAATGCTTGTACTAAGAATGAAACTCCCATGGAGCACAAAAGGCCCTCTGGATTTATATGGTGGAAGACAGCTCCTAATATTGACTGGGAGGTGGCCCCACCTCTTATGTGACCAATCACAAAGCACATGGAACATAACACAGGCAGCCTCCACACAAAAACAAAATCAAAAGCAAAGAATAATGCACATAAGCAACATAACAATGAGATAAAAATGACCCTTAACCTCAGCTGGGGAAGAAACCCTGACAGGGTGGTTTTCAGATACTTTTGCCTCGTATAAAGTTCACTGTTGGGAAATGAGATACTTACAGTATGTTAAAAGGCATCTAAGACATTACAGTAATTACCATCTCTGTGGTTTGAAAAACCACTGACTTGGTAAAACCAGTACTTTTGTAGGGTACTGCAGTGAAGCTGAGAGGGGTATTTCAAAGTACACCCAGCAGCTCATTAACTCTTTGAGGGCTAATTCATTTTTTTTTTTGTTTTGGCCCAAGGCAGAATATTTTTTCCAAAAGCTTAGTTTTCTGGAAAGCACACAAAGCAATGGTTTCATATACATAAATCAATATAAAATGCTTATTTATGACAAATGTCAGTGTGTTTTGTGTTCTGTGAGCCTCTACAGTATGTGAATTCACATACCTATTACATAACATAGTCCTGCAAGATATGGTAACATTCAAAGCAGTCAATGACGTGCTTTGCTGCGTTACACTGCTTGCAGTATGTGTTACATGAGAATACGGTAAAAGCTCAGCCAGAGAATCACAAAACTGTTTAGCGTATGTTTGTCTCATCACTCATAAGCTCAAAGGCACTTTCTGAAAAAAACAGCTTGAAGTAGTGGAGTGGCTAGTAATCTGTAGTGTCCACTAGGATGACGCGTCGTTTGGTAAAGTCCTGTATCCAGCTTGCCTCCCATAGATCTATATCTGAGTAGTCCTCCCAGGCGAACGTTGCCATAGGCACATCAGCTACATGAACATCTTCATCACCATGATCAGCTGGGGACTGATCAACTGATGCAGGTACCTCACTTTCATTTTCAATCTCAACATCACTTGCATTAAAATTGCTTGAACATTCAATTTAATACAAGCACATTTGAGAAAAAGAAGTCCTATTCACACATCATTTCTGAGGCAGAGAACAGCATTTTCAAAATCATGGAGAGTTTTTTCAATGCGTTTCAGCACTCAAAGCATTTTTCCTCAACCATTTCACTTTATAAAATAACTAAAGCTGTATGTTGCACCATCCATTTTATTTTTCAAACATACTCTCAATCATTCACTTTTGTAACCTTGCAGTGCATTCAGCTCTTTTTAAAGCGTTACTCTATATTTATTTAATATACAAAAATACACTAATGACCAATTCAGTTTTCCACATACTTTCTACTGATACCTCCTGTCAAACCCAGAGTGAAATCGAGGGAACTCTCCCAGACGGGCACTATTCCTACTCAGCGACAGTGCCCGATGCATGCCGGCGTATCCCTGAGACAACATAAGTTCTCTCTTAGGCAGACAAAAGGTCTCACATACACTTCTCTTATATCGTTAAACCTAATAACCCAGTATTTACCTCAGAGCTGGACTTTCACCTAGCTACAGTATTTGTATGAACAGCACGGCTCTCTAATGCCCTACCCTTAATGGCACCTTTCCATCTCGCATTTAATATAAATCTCTACAATTATACAGTGATCTCATCTTATTCCTAAATCTATACAACTATTTTACACTTTCTTTATATCTTACATCACACTTATTCTTCTTTATACCTTATCTCCGTGAGATTCATCCTCCCACTGGTTGCAACCTTTAACACCCTGCCACTTTAGTATTCCTTCCCCCTTGGTGAACCAAGTAACAAGAAGGAGATCTATTTGACTGGAATCAAACCTCCCCCACCTCACCCTTGGCCAAGCAACAAGAAGGAGACCTACTCAACTGGCAGACCCAACCAAGTAACAAGAATTACAACTACTGGCTGCGGTAATCGTGAACTTTCCTTTTTCTTGACTCCACTGCCAAAGCAAGTGTAGCGACAACACAGAGGAGATACAAAACATCCCCCCATATCAAACTATTCTAATTGGTTAGGGTTAAATCCAGTGCCTTATCCCCAAAAGAACAAATGAACATGCTTCCTCCTACCCCTTCAGGTTCGACAGTCGCATCCTCCAGAGTCAAGTCCCAGATGGACGGGAGCGGACCAGTCCTAACTTTGGATGGTGTCCCACTGTACTTTGTTAGCCTTGCTTCTGAGATTCCATACTGCTGGGTGTTCTTTCTCTGGGAGGAATTGGACCATCCTTCATTTGGGCACCAAAACTAAGGACGAAATCAACATATTATTTAAAGAAAGAAACTTATCCTCTACTGGGACAAGTTTGATAAAATGTCTTTGTGTCAGAAACCAGGCAGGAAGAAACTTGCATCTTTAATTTACTCTTCAGCAAATGCTGAAGATGAAACATTCATCACAGCAGTCTGTTACATCATGGTCAGAATGGTCAGAATAATAAGGGCAGAGGTCTGTTTTATAAACAACTGAATTTACATTTACTCTAACTGGTTTGTTGGTTTACACCCAAATGACTTATTGAAATAAAAGTCTATTCTATTACACTCTTGTTCTTCTTATACCCTTTATGTTCAGCTATTATCCTTTGTAAAACAGAGAGTGCTAGACAACAATCTTAAGAGTTGGGAATTCCACACCTTATACTTTAAAATAAAGCAATAATACATCTTTACAGATGCGAGCCCAAAACAGAACTGAAAATTAAATAACAAGAAGGCTGTTTTATATCTGGCAGGCAAGAAGAGGAAGGCTCTATGGGACCAGAAGTGGAAGTGATGTCTCTAGGACAGGGGTCTCCAACTCCAGTCCTGGAGAGCTACTGTGGCTGCAAGTTTTCATTCTAACTCTTTTCTTAATTAGTGACCAGTTTTTGATGCTAATTAACTATTTCCCTTTAATTTAATTAACTTTTTTTGAGACTCTGACCGCTGAATTGATTCTTTTTTCCTTAAACGGTACCTAAACATAAGTTTCATGTGAAATGAGCCAACCGATGAGCAACTAAGTTGGGGCCTGAAACTCCAACCAACTTCACTTCATTCAGTTTCTTAATTTGAAGCCAGTTCTCGTTGCTAAATTAAACCCATTATTTAATTCCATGGCGCTCATTCTGCCATAGCAGACATTTCCAAAACTGTGGATTTTCTCTTTTAAGAGTGTCAAAGTGTTTTGTGGACCTGAGCAGATCAACATTACTGAGGCCTTCACCTTTCTTTATTTTCACTTTATTGTGTGATGGACGCAGGTTGTTGTTTATGTGTTGGTACATTTTGTGTCTTAATATTGTTTGGTTGCAAATTAAGTAAAAAAATAAATTATTAAGGAGCCTGAGTCTTAAGATGTGCATCAATTAAAATTAAGGCAAAGAGTTAATTAGCAGCAAAATCTGGTCACTAATTAAGAAAAGGGTTAGAATGAAAACCTGCAGCCACAGTAGCTCTCCAGGACTGGAGTTGGAGACCCCTGCTCTAGGAGGCCGGTTCTTCTGATGGTCTGCTGAGGTAAAGAGGAGATAGTGTCAGAGAACAGAGCCAACCCCTGGTCAGACAGGGAGACACACTTAATTGAGCCCATAAACTGTCTCCCATGCGTACATGTGTGACACCTTGATATCTCTGTGTACGTGAAAGCTGTTCAGTTTTGTTGTTTACAGGACATCTGCTGATCTCTTAATCATCTCCTGATACATTTTGTGTATTACATCAATCTTACCCCTTGTCTTTTATTCATTTAACTATTTCAGTGGTTCTCTTCATTACATTTCTAAAACAAATGCTTCTGTATTTCAATGTGCACTGCAAACTAAATTACTTAACTACTGTTACCTCACACCATAACAGCACTTAGTACACACAGTGCATACCGTACCATAACGGAACCTCTTTGTGAATGGGGGACAAATCCCCCCCCCCCCCAAAAAAAATGTTTGATCAGATGTCACTGTTTGACCATAAATAGAGGACTGCTAGTAATATGGTTCCACTTCAAACACTGCGCATATGTTACAAACATGCCGTGCCACATTAAAAGATTTCCTTTTTGGTCCGGTAACAAGCTCCACCCATGTAGTAATACCTTCAAGAGCATGATTGGAAGCAATGGCTTGCCTAATATAAATCCTTTTGTAGCTCCACGAATCATTTGCCTGAGTCCAGGTGTTTTTCTATTGTGTGGCTGGTACTTGTGCACCGATTACATCAAATTCACCAGGCTCATATTTGAGTACTTGCCTACACAGAGAATATGCCGTGCTAATTGTTGTTATAGCATCTTGTTGTTCTCTTGCGTGTGTATTGTTTATTTTGGTACTTTCCAGGCTTTACAAAACTCCATCCTTTACTCAGCATTTATAGTTTTTAAGTTTATATGCAAGTATTTTCTAAATGATTAGTTCAATTGGGAGGGGAGACACAGTGGATGACACTGCTGTCTCACAGCTAGAGAAACTCTGTGTTTTATCAACATTTAACTATAGAAACTTTACAGACATCCAGCCTTTTATGGCATCAATGAAGTCAAAGAACTAAGTGAATCATAGCATCATGGCATCATGGATGGGTATAGCTGAACATTGTCAGCATAACGGTGGAAGGTGTGACCAGTAGAGGGGTGTTATAGAACCCCAAACACAACAACCACAACACACGTCCTGGGTTGAAATAAAAGGTGTATTTGTACAAATAACATACAAAAGGCTTCTTGTAATCATAAACACAGATGTGACTCTCTTTTTCTTCGCCTTCACTCCTCTAGGCAAGTCCTGTCCTCTTCCACTCAACTCCAACTTGCCTGGATGAGGTTGAGTGGCATCTTTTATCTTAGACCAGGGAGTCCATCCGGTGCTATGGCGTAGACTGCTGGAAGCACTTTTGGGTCAATTGAAAACCCCACAAATTAGGTATCATGGATACCTGCAGCACCCCCTGGGAGTACCAACGGAACCCAACACGCCTGCTCCACGGGACTACAGTTCCCAGCATGCCTTACGGGAGTCTGTACAGGTAGCATTACTAAGAGATACTGCCACCTAAAGTATGAGGGGAGCATGTGGTCCTGACTGCTTGTCTCCCCCTGTCCTTCCATCACACTGGCTGGGTTTTATTAATTGGTCCAACCCTGCCAGGATGCCAGCAAACCCAGTTCTGTACTGGCATCTCCTGCCTATCTCCTAGCTGAGGCAGGACGATCCTTGGCTTCCTTCTCATACATTAGAACAGCTGGCCTCCAGTCTAGGTAAGGAACCTTGCCCCATTTCAGCCGGGACATCTGCCCATGTGCACTGTCCATCACAAAGGAAACATTTAAGCTCTTCCTAATAGTAGGTAAGAGCATAAAGATAGAAGCCCTGCAGAATACTGTGACAATACATTAAATAATAATTACAGGAATGAGTGTCTAACACAATAATATATTTGTGTACACATAGTTATGACTTGAACCCACCTAAGACAAAACCAGTGAGACCTGCCCAGTTCTGAAGCTACTCAAGTAAGATGCCGTAGTCAACAGTATAAAAAGCTACACTAAGATCCAGAAAAACTAAGACAGAAATATGGTATTTCCTGGGCCTTTAATCACTCTTACACCATTAGGACCTTGAAAAAATTTGCTATGGTAGGACCACCCCCCCACACTGAATGTTTTCATGGGGATTATGTGAATTCAAATAGTCAGTTTACTGAATGGCTATAGCCTTCTTGATTTATTTTGCCTGAGAGAGAGAGAGATTGGAAATACACCAGTAATTACCCAACACAGAGAGGCTGAAGTTATGTTTCTTTAGTAGAGGCTTAACAAGGGTAATTTTCAGACAGGAAAGATTCATCGATGTAGTGATTGGTTAGCAATGTATAAAATGTCCAACCGTAGGAATTTAAAAGTGAGCTCATTTTATTAAGTATTGGGGTATCAATAAATTTGAAAGTGCACAATCGATTAATAGAATCTTTGCATGAAGAAGAGACAGTTTAGTTTAACACCTGAATTTTCATTAGTCTTGTTACTAAAAGCAGAACTGAACTGATCACATTTCTGTTTGAAAAAGTCTTCATTTAGCCTTTATTTATGTAGAGGTGGGGTTGAGGGGTTACTAGTTTCTCAGTTGTATAAGGGAGGAACTTTGGATTATCTCTGTAATAATTAATGATATTGATGAAGTCAGACTTCTTAACATGTTTCATCTCTCTATTAGAAGGTAAAAGAGTAACTTATACTGATTCTGTGTCAGTCAATCAATCAAACTTTATTTATATAGCACCTGTCAGACACTTTCAAGTAGGAGGCACCCTCAAGGCTCTGTTCAGGTAAGTAATACCACCCTGGGTCAAGAGGGGGTGCCCTTGTTAACACAACCTATCCTTCATTTCTGGGACCACATCATTAGGACTCACCACTTCTAGGAATCAACAAGATAAAAGCACCAGTGACCATAAGAAGGCGGTCAGTTTGTTGACTACCAGCAACTGAGATGGACTGCTCGGAAGTGCTACTTTGAATGGTAAACTTAATAAACGTTACAGCAAGATCTATACTACATGCAACTGAATCTAAGCATGTTCTGGAGACCATCTAGGAAAAGCTTGGGTTGCTGCTGAGGAGGTGTTGGTGAGGACAGTAGGGGGCGCTTACCTTGTGTTCTGAATGTGGATCTCAATGCCCCAGTGCAGTGACAGAGACACTGTGCTGTAAATATGTCCTGTGCATCCTTCGTAAAGAGCAGGGTGTATCCTGATGTCCTGGCTAAATTACCCTTCAAGGCCTAGTCATTTTTCATCACCTAATAGCTCATGTGTGGTGAGCGTACTGGCGTAAAAATGGTTGCTGTTGCATCATCCAGATGGATACTAGACATTAGTGGTGGTTGAAGTTTGCATCCCACTCCCTGAAGTACTTTGAGTAGTGAGAAAACTGCTTTATAAATGAGAAGAATGATTAGATTTTATTATTATTATTTTATTTTCATTATTTTAGCACTCTCATGTGCTGTTTATTTTTGGCCATTTTCTTCCTATTACTTTCTGGAGTAAATGGGGGCCTGCAGGTCCCCCAACACTCTTTGTGGCATAAAGTTTGCTATTATCGCATGCCTTTCAAACAAGTCAAATGCAATTCAAAGTACTTTACAAAAGATTGACAAAACATTACTTATTAAAAATTAATTTGTAAACTAAATGTATGCATATTAAAAGAATAATAAAAAATAAGCTAATCAGATGATAAAAAATAAATAAAATGCCTTTAAATACTGACACCATAAGATTATAAAATGTTACATAAAAGCTAGAGTAAACAGATTGGTTTTCAGTTTACGTTTAAAAATATCAATGTTTAAAGCTTCTCTCACATCTTTAGGAAGGCTGTTTCAGCGGCTTGGAGCAGAATGGCTAAAAGTAGCACCACCAAATGTTGTTGTTCTGATTTCTGGAACAGCTAACAAAGAGGAACTGAAGGATCAGAGGGGCCTTCCTGTTTTTTTAACCAAAAGTATTTTGGAGAGGTAATCTGATACAAGGCCATGTAGTGCCTTATAAACTAAGAAAAGTGTAACGACTTTAAGATAGACGTAATGTATGCTCTTCTTCTGGTCCTCGTCAACACTCATGCAGCAGAGTTTTGAGTAAATTATATCTGATTTATTTTATTCTTTAGTAGACTAGAAAAAATGGAATTTCAATAGTCTAGCCAGCTTGTTATAAAAGTGTGCATTCATCTCACTGTGTTACTCAGAGGGAGTAAAGGCCTCACTTTCTTCAAATGATAGGATGCTGTTTTTTATGACACCCCCGCCCATTAGCTTTGAAATTAAAAATCAAAAATCAATCCTCAATTTCTTTCTTCTTGGCTTGGGTCATGTCCTAGAGTTTTTAATTTAGGGGTCAGTTTCTTCTGTTTTATCGTAGTTGAACTGTAGACAGTTCTGTGACATCTAGACCTTTCTATCTAAAATATAGTTTACAAGTGAGTCAGTTGGACAAGTATCATCAGGGCCCTGTTGTTCAAAAAGTTTAATGGGGATCAGAATGATCCTGATTTTGAAATTCCATGTTTTGCTATTCAGGATCAGGTAATCCATTTTACTTTTGTGACCATTTTTCGGAGCAACACTGGATTGGATCTTCCTGATCTAGATAGAAAGTTTTAAAGATTACCAAATTTAAATTACTAGTGTTCTAAATGGGACTACAGTATCACAATGTATAGACTATTAGGTAAGCAAAGAACAACAAGTGGAATAGCTAGCATGGAATCACTTAAAGTGTTTTTACAATACAGACATCCCCTTCACCGAACTGATCATCATAGACTGCATCTCGAATTGGCCTGGGACTATCCATGATGTGTGTATTCTGAGAGACAGCACTCTATATTCAGAGCTCCAAACAACCAACCTGATGGCATAATCTTAGGAGACAGTGCCAATCCAGTTCTACCATGGCTGATGACCCCTTTTTTTGTAGCAAACACACCTGAGCAGGCATGCTTCAATACTTCTAATTGCAAAACAAGATGTGAATCAAGAGCTTAAGGAGTTCTGAAAAGGTGCTTTGCATGCCTTACTTACGAGTGGAACCACAGGGAGGATGCAACATGATACTTACCTGTATTGTCCTGCATAACAGCACCAGCAGGCGCAACGTCCATCTCTGCGATGACGTTTATGAGGTACCTGACCTGACCTGTTGAATGCCCAGACCAACCTCCAGCGTTCTCACAGAATGAGGGACTGACTGGGCCAGCAAAAAGAGATGTAATTGTTACAAACTGTTTTTTTTTTTTGTTCATCTCTGATGATTGGGTCATTGTAATTAATATAATGTGATGTATGACAGTTAAAATTAATTGTATCACTTTTGTGTGAAGTTGAACTCTGTTTGGGGGATTATTTTATGGGGACAAAATCCTCTTTTTTTACCTTACTGTCCTGAACGGCTTAAGAGGTAGCCTAATGAAAAGGATAATCCTGATTTTTTAATCAAAGTTATCCCAATCCTACTAACATTTTTGAACAACACATACTAAAGGTTATATCCAGATTAAAACCAAGAATGGGTTCTGTAATCTAATCCGATTTCAGAATCCTTTTTTCTTTTGAATAAACCATTTTCAATATTTGATCCAATCCGATAACTTTAAAATTTAAAAAAAACGTAAAATCCGAAACTTTAAAACTTGCATGGGGAGAAGTGAAACAACTAAGAGCATATGACTGCAAGGAATGTCCTGGCCGACTTCAAACTAGGGTTGCCACCTTTACTGTGGAAAAATAAGCGAAAACCGTTCCGTAATGAACAACACGAAACACGTCTTTTACTTTTCAGTTACGGACGATTTCGTATTCAACGACGGTTGGCAACCCTTTTTCAAACCGTATACCAATTTTTCAATGTTTTTTTATTAAGTGCTTATTAATTTCGTTTTATTTTGTATCTTTTTCTACTAATATGTATTCTACGATGAACTTTGATACAAAAAAGTTGCTATAATAAAAAAACGTTATTATTACATTAGTAATAATTTTATTGTAACTGATCACCTCGGAATAAAAGGTGAACTGAACGAACTGTAATAAAAATGAAATGGTCGCGCAGCGGCTCAAAGCGGCTGCGGACCGCGCCCTCAGCTGTCACCACAATGCATTCTGGGTAAAGATGGCCGCTTCCGGTGTACTTTAGCACTTTACAACGCCTTCAGAAGTCGGACTTCACTATGGAGAAGAGCGAAAGCAGCGAGAGTCTGGGGTCCAAACTATCCTCTTCCCGGCAAGCCAGCATAGACTCGCTGTCCAGGTACCGGTTAACTGCCGAACGCGTGTCTGCATGACGGGGAGAAAGGGGATGCAGTAGCTGCCTTTGTGGGACAAGCACATCATTATAATCTGTTTAGTTAGTACTGGTTTAGATGTGGATTCCACGGCTTCGCACAATGTGTTGGTTTTTTTCTGGCTTCTTCATACGCTTACCTAGTGGAAGATGCAAGGCAAAAAAGACCGGAGGCAGCCCAATATGGGAGCGATAGGAAATCTGACACTCTCGAAACGAGAGCCGTTATTATCATAAGATTCTCTTGCAGAAAATAAAACTACCGGGAACGCAATACTTCTCAAAGTGTAGACTACATGAAGGAGCGTTCCATTCTTATCAAGTACAAACTATTTGATGTTCTGTTTGGTGAGCAGAGTGATGCAGCAAGATTTGCTGACAGTTGGATAAGGTAAAGAAGCGAGGGAGCATTTGCGATTTTTCGAATGTTTGTTTCATGACATGACTTAAGTTAACGATCTGAAACGTCTTTAATTTTCCAGACTCTTGAATGACCTACCGAAATTAATCAGGTCAGCTGATTCCATGAATTGTTTTAAAAAAACAACTCAAAACTCATCTGTTCAGGAAGGCTTTTAGCTCTACTTCACTTTATTACCCTTCTCTCAGTTTACTTCTCTGTCAAGATGCTAATGTAACCTGTGTGTGTGTGCTATGCCATCAATTATGTTGTCTGTTTTTTTTTTTCAGAATTCACTGTCTTAATCTTCTTTATTTATCTGGTTTGTACAATGCTATATACTGTATACGCTGCCGTTCTTTATTAAATTCTGTAAGTGCCTTGAGCATGGGAAAGGCGCTATATATAAATAAAATGCTTTATTATTATTACTTATGGGACATGGGGACAGAAGTTTTAAGTTTACCTACTCATTGGATTAAGTGCTCCTAAGAATCAAAAATGAAAAAAGTGGCTTGAATAGTTTTAAATTTCACAGTTGGCCATCCCTTCATATTTCCAAGTTGTATTCAGTTTCTGCACTGTTGAACTCAAGGTAGGAATGAACTTGGAAAATGGCTTCACTGGGTGGATCTCATCATCTCCCGCAATCTCCTTTGTGTAGGTTTTTCATCCACCTCCACCACATGAACTGGGTGTGGGGCTCCATTATATTCTGTGGTGTTATGTTTTACATGAACCACTTATATTTTGTGTTATATTTTACATAACCTAATTAGTGCAGTTTGTGGTGTTTGTTGGTCAAGCATGTAAATATGAATTGTATTATATCTGGACACGTGACACTAACTATGATGAACTAATTACGCCACATTACACTTTTTGTCTAATGAAAACCTTAAGAGGCTTGAAATAGGCGATGCCACTGGCCGTCTCCATGTAATTACAAAGTTCGCAATACCAATCAGCACTCACTATTTTGCACTTGTTGTAGCATGTGCATGAACAATAGCAAAAATACTAAGGCCTTTTCCAAAGCACAGATGAATCATATAAACCACAAGGAAACACATGGAGTGCCACCAACCAATTACCAGATTTATTTTACAGTACATGCTGAATCACTCATTTTGAGAATACAATAAAGAGAAAGAGAATGACTGTGGGTGTTGTGTTTGAGTGAGTAAAATTAACCAGTAGCTTTTATTGCTGCTTCTTTAAAAACATTTATTCAAGTCCAAAATATGATGAGGCAATTTTACCTGGTGCCAAAATAGAGTTGTGATTGATTGATTTATTTGTAATCACTTTTACAACATTACTGAAGTAACATGATGAAATAAGAGTCCAGGGGTGGCAGAGGAATGGACTACCACTCAGACAGCACTGGCAGTAAGTAACACTTAAAGGAATCATTTGTTACACAGTGGCCTAACCTGATCACCCTTTCTATGGCCACCTTTTCCACATGGTTCCATCCCCTTCTAACAATCCACAGACAGGTTAAAAGGGTATATAATGTCAATCACAGACTTTCTGTTTGTACCACACCCCCTCCCATTCTCCACACAAACCGTAGATGCTTCCTGTGATCCACAATCAACCCAGAGAACATTCCACAAAATATCTCTTTCAGTTCACAGCAATATCCAAGGTTGAAATCAACATTTTCTCATCCTTCCTTAGAACATCTAGGGATACTATCTGCTTTTCCTAAGTCATTAAATAGTTTGTCAGAACTTTGAAGATTTTCTGAATGCCATTATTCCTGGCACCAGAAAACTTTTCCCACATCTAGACCTTTATTTCACTGAATGCTACACCTGCTGCATTCTTGGCCTGATAGTTAAACATATATGGAAACCCACCTTCTTTCACTTGGATCTTAAGTTTACTGGCTTGACAAGTAATCTTTTGGCCACTGCCCCTTGCAGTTTCCTGTCGTTTGAAATGGTAAAAAAGGTAAATTCCTCTTTTTAACCTCTAGGTTCTCCAGACAGAAGTAGCTTTTCTAGAGGGAAGCATTTTAATAATCCGTTACAATTTTTTTATTGTGTCCAGTGATTGTTCCAGTTGTATGGGCCACCTGACAGAGCATTTATTCGTTTTCAGCTTACCACCGCTCCATCTAGAATACAGTGCCACAATGAATATCACAACTATGAAGCTGGTAAATTACTTTTATCTCAAGGAACTCTGGACTTCTACCATTTACACATGTGAGCATCTGCGTGTTTGAACTTCTTCTTGATCCAGGAAAGGAATCCAATACAGTTTTCCACTTGGTTTGAAATCAGACAGGGCATTCCTCCCAAACAAGCCTTTTCAGATGTTTCATTCCTTCCTGTCCCAATTTTAAAGTCTATTAATAAAACTACATAATCAGTATACATTACCATTTCACTTTCTCAAAAAAAATCTAATATTAAGAATGCTTATTAAGTGCATACATGCAAACAGTAGGGTTCTGCCTTTTCCACTTTGATGTCACAGTGAAGCCCAGGCTTGGCTCTTTCCTTAATAAATTTTCCAGAATAGAAGAACAACCAGTCCTGATCAAGACACCTGGATCAGTACTTTAGTTCTGAAAAAGATCTACAGTTTTCCGATAATTTTACTCCTAATTACGACATTGTAAACAATGAGCAGGAAATAGTTCTATCAATTTAGTTATTAAAAAAAATAAATCCATTATGTTTTATGTGTTGGATTAATTTCCAACTCTAATTTATCCCTTAGTGGCAATTAGTGCTGTTAATTGATGTTCTGAGATTTTTCAGGTAGGAAGACTGAGGTTTTGAGGTAACTTAGTTATACTTGCTGATCATGGCACCAGAGAGTGGTGACATGTTACATGTTGATTAGCACGTGCAAGTAAAATTTAACTGTGCTCTATACACATGTCAGTAGTAATGATCATAATCTTTTTCTTTTTTCTGCTGCTCCCATTAGGGGTCGCCACAGCGGATCATCTTCTTCCATATCTTTCTGTCCTCTGCATCTTGCTCTGTCACACCCATCACCTGCATGTCCCCTCTCACCACATCCATAAACTTCACTTAGACCTTCCTGTTTTCATCTTGCCTGGCAGCTCTGTCCTTAGCATCTTTTTCCC
Source organism: Erpetoichthys calabaricus (assembly GCF_900747795.2). NCBI lineage: Eukaryota > Metazoa > Chordata > Cladistia > Polypteriformes > Polypteridae > Erpetoichthys > Erpetoichthys calabaricus. The sequence continues at coordinate 242,992,091 of NC_041397.2, forward strand.
AATATACCCAGCATCTCTCCTCTGCACATGTCTAAACCAACTCAATCTCACCTCTCTGACTTTGTCTCCCAACTGTCCAACTTGAGCTGACCCTCTAATGTACTCATTTCTAATCCTGTCCATCCTCGTCACACCCAATGCAAATCTTAGCATCTTTAACTCTGCCACCTCCAGCTCTGTCTCCTGTTTTTTGGTTCTTTGCTAGTCTCCTAATAATTTATTAAAACATTTTGGTGAATCTTTAGATGAAAACCTGCATGTATATGCTCATCATTTGAAACCAATACCTAAAGTGACCTGATTATATTTCCATTTGTCTTGTATTTAAGTAGAGGTTAAACTGATTATTTCTCTCTCTCTGACAACTTAATGGGTTCTCCCAGGTTAGTCTTTTTTTTCCCCCAAATCTTAAGGTGAGGGAGATTCCCCCAAATCTTCGTCTGTGGGAACTTTCTATGGCTGGATGCCCTCCCTGAAGCCAGCCTTCATTCTGTCAATTTTTACAATGTGTGTGTGTGTGTGTGTAAGAGGGAACACACACACACACACACACACAGGTAAAGATAGGTAATTCAGTATCTTTGTTGATTTGAATGCACTTCTGGCAGTATTAAACAGAAGTTAACCAAGTGCAAATGCATTAAGTGGAGGAAATTTTCAGCATTTGGGATGGTTTCTGCTGTGTAAGAAAGTGATCCTAGTTAGACAGTTTATTTCTAGTTGATTTTTAATTCACTCACAATTTATTTGATTGCTATCTCTTTTTTTTCCTCTTAACAGCTCTTCTACATCCCGCTCAGATCGATCCTTTCATTTGAGGTCTAATACCTGCAAGTCACCGGAACTTCGGGTATGTATTGTAACTAGGATGTTGAAATGATCTTTATTCATTTAGAGGGTCTGAGTGGTGTAGCCATTGTGCCAAAAATATACAGTAAGGTGAAGGGAACACAATGCTGCTAATATTTGGAATTTACAACATTAGAGGAACCTGGATGCCCCATAGGGATAGATTACATATATAAATGGAAATAGGGCAGGCATGGCACCTTTTTGTAAAACACCAAAACTTTGGAAATACTGGGGACCTTAGTGAGTTTTTACAAACTTGAGGCTGGGTTCATACTGTATGGTGGCTGTATAGCTGTATAGATAAGTGTCACTATTTTGATGTGTTCTTTGTAGGTCTTTACCATGTTTGAGGCAATCATTACCGGTATTTTGATATGTCGTATGTCCTGCTTAGAAGTTAGGTTTTCTTTCAGATTGTCTACCTCACTAAGACTCTTTCTAGCTGAGGCTGAAGACAGGAGCACATATCTGTATGGTTTTTAGGGTTCTTTTCCTCATAGTTACCATGTTTTCCCAGTGTACCTTATCATAAATATGCCATTTTAAGTTAGAAGAATAAGAAAATATTTCAGTTAGTAAATAACATAACTGGCTACAATTGAAAGGAAACCACATCAAATTTGCATTGACAATAAATTGCCTTAGAGAAATGAACTATATATACAGGTACTTTTCTTGTGTTGAAAGTATGCCGTTGCACTGCTCATTAAATATGTTTGTGGGAAGGGCACACATGATGAAATACTTGGTGGTCTAATCCAAGTGTTGGTGTTCAGTGAATAGACAACCTTTCTATTCTGATAGTGTTCTTGTTTCCAGGTCCTTGGTGACAGTAACAACTGGGCTGATCTGGAAGAGCCACAGTTGCTGCCAAATGAATCCCTGAAGGAGACGGGTAGGTTTTTTTTTTTTTTTGTTTGTTTTTTGCGCCAAATGTACTGTAGCACTTTCATCACATATACAGTAACTTCAGTTTTTACTTTTTCTTCTTACAGTTTTTGTCTTTTTATCAATAGTTTATTCATATGTATAGAGTCCTTTAAATGTATTCTGTTCTAAACTACTTTAGGAATAAATGTGTAAATACGATATTGTGATACGAATTGAAAAGAAATATTTCTTTAGTTAGTGTCAGACAGTTAACAATTCATGCAATAAACAATCCTGCTTAAAAATAAAAATTGAAATTATCAGATATTCATAATAACAATACAAATACATATATTCATAATGCTGAAAAATCTACTGTCAGTTGTACCAAAGCTGTTTTTATTAGTAGATAGATAGATAGATAGATAGATAGATAGATACTTTATTAATCCCAATGGGAAATTCACAGTAATGTTTAGGTTAAATTCTGTTTAGATTTTTGCCAGAAAATAAGTATTTTTAATCTGGTTTATGCAAACAAAAGTCAACTTTATGCTTTATTTATCACATTATTGTACTCGGTGCTTAACATTTACTGAGTTTTATTTTTTATCTATCAGTTTATTAGGAGATTTACTGAAGTATATTTTTCTGTAAATTTTTCAACTTACTTGTAAGTTATTATTTTAGGTTTGTCAAACAAACATTACATAGTCTGTACTTTAGAGAAAGGAATGTCCATAATAAGTGGAAAAAATAAAATAACATGTTGTGTTTTTATCCCTTGTATTAGTTTTGTAATATATTAATTTAAGTATGGCAAAAAGAAATTGAGCAAACTAAGAGTCATACTGTATTTCATATCAAATTCATATTTAACTTCAGTACCATCCTCAGCTCATTTGGAGAGCCATAATATTAACGTCAGATAACCCATTGGGTGGTTGTCAATCAATAATGCTGAATCATTGGGAGCAGAACTAAACTTAGTTCTGAATTGAACTATGGGGGACCTCAGCAGCTTCAGGTTTTCATCCCAACCATCTTCTGGTTTTAATTGGACTACATTAATTTTCATTTTTGTATTCAGTATAGGTGTTACAATATTACAAAAGTGAGTTTTCTAAATTTTTATTTGCAATGTAGCAAACCTTTTTATATGGTACACGAAGGTAATTTAATGTTTTGCTAGTTTGTAAGATCTTAATCATAATATTTTTCATTCCACTTTTCCAAGTGGTCAGGTAAGGTACAGTGTTACTTACTAAGGAGAATGTTAGTGGTTTTGACACTGAAGGAGCTTCAGCCTTTCAATATGAAGTGTTGTTTTCTCTCGTGTGTTTTCATTAATTGTTAATGTTTCGATACAATTAAGGGAGCAGAAAAGGTGAATTAACAGGAAAAAGACAACGCAGAGTTAAGCTTTAAGACAAAAATATATATTTTTAATGCATTAAAAATACAAATCTGACATTACTGCATTTTTATTAATGCAGAATAAGTAACAGACCTGCTAATTAAGCAGTGAGAAGAAGTAAAATGATTTACTGGTTATAAAACTGGTTGGGAAAACATGTATAGCCACAGGGGGCACCCAGGACTAAACTTTGGAATAACTTGCCTAGAGAGTTCATGACATACTGTACTTACTTAAGGACATGATTAATAAATTCTTTCCATATTCTAAAGGAGCTGTACGGCAATGCGTATTCCTCAAAAAAACTTTTTTTTTTTTTTTATTCGGATAAGAATAGAATAGAATTTTCTCACTTTGTTATAATTGATGGTTTTACATTTTTTCCACTGAATAAGTTAAGATGACCAGTGAGCAAAACAGTTTAAGAGATCACAATACACGTAGTAATACTCTAAACATTACTGCGAATGATTGGGAGTGATAGTGGTTCCGGTACTGTCTAACAGGTTGGCAAAGATTTTTTCTGGTACAGTATGAGTGCTGAACAGTCCTAAAACATATGGCTGAGCAAAACAGGTGCCTGACAACATGACTCACAATTGGAGTTATGGGCCGAGTTCATTTTTCGTGATGCAAGGTTGGATAACTGCACGTGCTATGCAATTTTTTGTTTAAGTATATAATGTATATGTAGATATACTGGGCTGACAAGTGAATAATAAGGAAGCATACTTCCAATAATTTCATTTTCTTTAATAGATTCCTGCAATAGTCCAATGTTTCATTCCGAAAAACCAGAAGGTTTAAAACATTAACATATAACACACCATCTGATTTGCATCTGTGGGCACAACCTGAGTTTAGTAAAGAACAGTTATATATGTTTACAAATTTAATAAGTGTTCAAAATACAACACCGTTAAATGGACATAGTGATATACTGCATCTACAGGCCATGTGTACGATCTCACTTGGCTTGTCAGATATTGAGAAACTGTTATTCCCTCATTAAAAAAAATCCAATTTAGCAGACCCAGCTCTGTCATGGTTTGTCTAAGATGTTAGGTCTTATGTAAGATAATGTTTTCAAACATTTTAAGTTAATTGCTTTATTATTTTAATGAAATCGTATAGAAGCTGCATTTTAGAAGTGTTATTTGTAGAATTATACAGCTTAGAACAATGATACAACTGCTAAATTCCCAGCTGTATATTTAATTGTAACTAAATTATACTTGACTTTTAAATATTACTGTCAGCATAGGGATGTACTTTACTGTTCTTACTCATAGTTCTAGAGACCATAGTCCAAATAAAGGCCTGAAAATTTTTCAGTATAAATTTTGTATGTTCTCTCTGACTTCTCCAAGAGTGCTCTGTTTTTTGGCACATCCTAAACTTGCAGTTTGGGCTGATTGGCCACTTTAAATTGGGACAAAGTGTATATTTGTGATCTCTGACTCTCTCCCTGTTTCCAGGGCTGCTTGCATAGGTTGCAATTATGTTTATCCTCATCCTGGAATAATTGGGTTAAATTCATATAAATACAACAATGATATACATAAGTTGCTCTCCTGAACTGGATAATGTTGGTCTGAGAATGCTGTATGTATACATCTCTTCATAAGCAGGGGTGATGTAATGAGAATGCATATAGCTGCAATGAAAAACTAGAGTGGTGGTTTAGGCAATGAATGGTTAAGTTTTCCAATGGAAATAGAACAATAGCCAGGTTTCCATCCAAGGAGTTTTTGCGAAAAAATATTTAGCGCTTCAAATTTTTTTACCGATATAGCTGATGGAAATGCTAATTATCGATAAAATGTTGTACATGTCGACATAATATTTTTCCGTTTAACTTTAGCGCATAAATTCCATATCGATAATTCAGATGTCGCAAAACTACATTGGAAACACTTTTTGTCGGAAAAAAGGGTTTTAACGCAAATAAATGTGTCACATTTTCATCACGTGCAATCAAAACGAGAATGGCGGAGCGGTTCGCATGGTCTGATGAAGAGAGTTTTTTTTTTTTTGATTAAACGTCGTTATTTTGTATTAATTCAAATTTCAGTTTTAATTAAAAACCTTAAGGGAAGCAGGTTACAGTACTAATTCAGTTGTTATCGCACTGAGAAGGGATGTTGAAAGGTAGGCTCAACTGTACAGATCCGATGCTGCAAACACAGCTGCATCATGGGCACTTCCAGGAGTGCCAACGCAAATGTCTCGTATCATGCACCTGTCATCAACAAGGGCCTGGAGAACAATAGATGGCCACCCTTTGCAATTAATGTAATCGCGGTAGCCTTCCGTCGGGGGAAGAATAGGCACATGCGTGCCATCCAGCGCACCGTAAATATGTGGCACAAGATGCACCAAGGAATTGCGGTATGCAATTTCATTGGCCTCCGTTACAGTCGGAAGTCTGATATAACGCCGCATTAATTTTTCTTTAATAGCGGTGCACACAGCATATACACATCGATGGACGGTAGTTTTACTAACCCCGAAAGTTTCTCCAACTACTCTATACTCGGCGCAGGTTGCCAGCTTGTAAAGGGCGATGGCAGTCCGCTTTTGGGTTGGAACCGGTAGTCGGTGGCAACCTGTGATGGGCGCAACATCAGGACTGATGAATCCACACAACATCTCAAACATCGGCCGTGTCATTATAAAATGTTGCAGCCAGAGATTTTCTGTTAAGTCTCTCCACCACCTCCTCCCAGAAGGTCTTATTCCGTCGTCTCTCCCATACCCGTGGGTTTCGTCGCACTGGGGTACTTTCTTCGAGCTCTAGGGCTATCAGACAAGCAACTGCTTCATTCTGCTGTCGTCTTCGGATATTATGTACAATTCCAATTATTTGTGAAACTGAAATAACAGTAAGCTGGCAAATTTCAAAAAACTGTCTGAATAATCTCTCCATTTCTTTGTTTAGTGGAGGGGGTGTAACGTGGAAAACAAAAGGTAGATAATTTGCAACATACACAAAATTATGTATGGAGCAGCTCAAGGGCAGATTTTTTTCGCGATACAACAAAAGTTATGCGACAGTTCGTTTTGGGGGGGGATGACGTCATCACGCACACCATTTTATCGATAAAAAGCCAGTTTGATGGAAACAGGCTGGAGACAGCAAATTTCGCACATTTTTTTTACGTATATTCTGTTTGTCGATAACAAAACGTCACAAAAAACTGGATGGAAACTTAGCTAATGACACTTCCTTTTGCATTCCTCTTAAGTTAGTGTAGCTGCAGCAGCAGCAGTAAGCAAAGCATCTCAGCTGAAACCTGAGAGACAGTGCACCATTTTCTTGGACAGTTTTAAATAAAGCATTGTTATTTTTTATTTCAATCAGAATGTTATCAATGGCTTGTATTTTTTACACAGTTGGAACTATGAAACATAAATTTTATCAGCAAATATTTATAGGCATTTAATACATAAAAAAAAACAAAACAGAAAATATTTACTTTCGGATATAGGTATAATTGCTACCTGAACTGTTTTAGGCTAAAAAAAGGTCATCTGGGTATTTTGTATGGTTGTGTAAGTGAATATGTCGTTTTATTGTAATTAATCAAATTTTATGGGTATTTGTTGAATTATTAGAGTTACAACATGCATTTAAATTAATTTTTTCGGAAGTAAAATTTCTATTTTGTCCCTACAGAGTGGAAAAAACATAGTAAAATATTGTATTATTGTTTCCTTTAACTTATTTTCTATCCTATCTATCTATCTGTCTATCTGTCTATCTGTCTATCTATCTATCTATCTATCTATCTATCTATCTATCTATCTATCTATCTATCTATCTATCTATCTATAATATAAATAAAATTCTTCTCGCGTTTGAAACGGAAATTAAATATGACCACGCGATATGGAAATGTATGACCACAGAACATATTATAATACAGGAACTAATCAGTTCGTTTGTGGACACCATTTTTATATCGTCTTTACGAATTGTAATTATTTGTGTGAGAGTTATTTTACTGATATTGAAAAGAAGTAAACACAAACACGCCGATCTACTGTATCCCATAGAAGTGCACCCCGCTTCATCCTGTCCCAGCCCTCCTCTCTGGACTATAGCGCTGAGCCGTCCGCCGCCAGGCACGTTCTGACAGAGAAGTTTTATTTATTTGTTCACGTAACTGTCGCGGAAACTGCCACATTGAAACTTTTTTTTTAGTTGGCAGTACTTGATAGTAGAAGAGATGAGGAACAGCGTTGCGTCTTTCTACTTTTTAACTGTGGCGAGCTGTAAACAATGTGTGTGAGAACAAAGTGGATGCTGGGAGGCACGGAATGTCGGGCTACTCTGTGGGGTCGAGCGCTTCACAGTTTCGGGCAGCCTCCTCTCTTCTCACATTGTTTGTGACACTTCAAGTGCCCCGTCGGCTCCTGGGAGAGTGGAAATCTTTGCGAATGAGTGTAATCGGCGCCATCGAAGCAGGACTCTGTTTGTAAATTAACCTGCACTACTACTTACTGTCCCTTAAGGTGAGTTGGGTCACTAAAACCCTGCAACATTCAAAGTTCCTTTTGTGATGAATTATTTTAAGAAGTAAATTACAGGCAAATAGTGCAAGGTTGTCGGGCAGAAATTTCAAAGATCGCATAGAAAATGTAATTTCTATACCACAGCGGTCATGTAACGCCTTTCACAAGGGATCTACTACCGAGAGATAATCCACATACATTTTAGCTGCTGTTAGTACTACTTACCTGTTGTGTTATAGCACCTTTAAAATGTAGTTTACCCCAAACCACTCCAGTAGTGCTCAGTATATCTTTACTTCTTAAATGTTAATGTTTTACTGTTTAACTTATAGACTACATTTTATTTTTTTCCCTTGCACTCAGTGAGCGAAGCCACTGGGTAATCAACTAGTTGATTATAAGGATGTTAGCATTTATAATGTCATATGTAATTTTAAACTTTATGGCTTCGATGAAGGTCAGATATAGACTTTATTAATACTTTATTTGTAAAGCATGGTATACAGTTAAATTGTTCTAAAATGAGATATATGAAACTGGGTTTTTGATAGTCATCATCAGCTTTAAACATTTAATATCCAGGAAAGGAGCCACCAAGACATACAGTGAATGGTCACTTTATAAGATATGCCTACCTGATAGCGAAATGGTTTACCTCTGTTCTTCTTTACATTTATTGCTGCTACTTTTTTGTCTTTTGTATATTTTACATTTAAAAATTTTTTTTTAACCTTTGCCTGTTTTTTTTCTTCATAACATTTTTTGTCTTTATTTGAATGTATCCTTTTTCTGCTGCATTACTTTGTTTTCTGCGATTCTTTTTGCTACTTTTATAGAAAGTGTTCATCTAAAGGTATATTTTTCTCTTTAATTTGTTTTCTTTGTAGAATGCTGCAAGAGTATATGTTTACATTTGAGATACCTATTTGAAAGAAGCTGATTTGGAGATTTCTTAACACTGAGGATAATTATTTGTGCTATTGTAGTTGTTTAACCTTACAGAGAACAACACTTTTTTTTTTTTTTTTTTAATTCCCTTCCTGCAGTCAAAGATGTTACTTACATTTGTCCATTTATGGGAATGATCAGAGGAACCTTGACTGTTACAAACTACAGGTTGTTTTTTAAGCGGGTGGAAAAGGTAAGGATGCTGATTAACATAATATAGTCTACAGGATTGGCAAATGAGTGTGTATATGTATGGATAAGATCAAAGTGGCACATGTACACATTTTGCTTAAATAGACTCTGTATTAATTTTACTGATAATGTATAATCTCTAGAGAACTGTGCTTGACATATACATGTTTGTATTATTTTGACTTTAGGATTCTGCGTTTGTACTTGATGTTCCTCTGGGAGTGATAAGTCGAATTGAGAAGGCTGGTGGTGCTTTGAGCAGGGGAGAGGTCTCTTATGTGCTTGTTTGTAAAGTAGGTTCTACCGAAAGTACATTTTGTGACTACTATTTCTATACAATGGATATCAAAATAATACCATTATTAAATATTTTTTCACTATTTTAAATTCTGTAATATCACTAAGTATATTTAATTTTTAGTCTCTTTAAATGCTTTCAAAATAAGTTATTTAAAATGCTGTGCAGTAATATTGAGTAAACTGAAAACTTTGAAATAAACTAAAAATACCTTTTGCCCCCCAGGATGTTGTCACTTTAAATATGTAAGCACACAGCTGAGTGGTTTCAAATTAATTACAGTAATTGCAGTAATTTGAAACAATATATACACTACCAGTCACTAGTTTTACAATGCCTTAGTTTTTCTTCAAAACTCTTATTTTAAGACTGATGGATTTTTAAGTAATCAACAGAAGTTGGGACAACTATGCAAATTATTTGCTTCAACTTGCATGGCTTAATTTACTTTAATTGCTGCAGAACATCTGTAGGTTGTCACTTATTAGTTGTTCCCTGAAGAAAGCCCATTTGTAATATTCTGGTATTTCCTTTTTTCTGTTTTTGCTAATCTAAACTTTAAATTTAAACCTCTTGCTGTTTAACACTTACCTTTTCACCATTGTAGGCCATTCAGTGCATTTCATCTGATTAAATCTGAAGAAAAACTGAGGTGCTGTAAAACTTTTGACCATTAGTGTATTACTAAAAAACGGGAATATGTCTTAATTCATAATCCAGAGAATCCACAGAAATCAAAAGCTGCTCGCCCCTTCCAGCTGTCATTGTTCTATTTCATGGAAAAAATATTGACATTTTTTAACACCATGCAGTGTCAAGAAACATATACTCTGGAATCCTTTGTTTTGATGCATCTGTTCCCTTAGAGTTTCATTCAAAATTTAATTACATTTTTACTAAGATTTTCAAACATTTTTTCAGTAACCGCTTTCCTGTCTAGGTTGGCTTTGTTTTATGAATGTACAGTAGGAAGTCTTCTTCAGTAATGCAAATCACTTTATTTTAAAACAAGTGACCAAAATTCCATGGGTTTAAAACAGAGTTTTATATCTGAGCTCATTAGGGGAAATGCAGTTTGCTTGCCCCGTTTGTTCCTTTTGAAATTCATATGTGAAATGTTAAGATTTGATTTCAAAGAACTTCTGTTCAGTCCACAAATAGTGGTTTGCTCAAAGACCATCTAGAAGAAACCAGACAACTCTTACAAAATAAAAAGAAGACAATGAAACAAGTTTTGAATTTAAAGTTTGGTTACATTAGGAATACTAAAATAAGTTTTCTTAGCACTGTGAAATTGCATGCTTAATTTTATATGTTGCATTTTGAAATTTTATCAATTTTACTGGCAAATGTCTAGTCTTGGATTGCTTTTACAGAAGTGTGCACACCTAACTGTTTGTTTTTCTTTGCGTTATTAATTCATCTTAAAATGTTAACTTTTTTTTTCTTCATTTGGAACTTGTAGAGCGGGCTGTACAGATTACTTCACTTATTTTCATTAATTTTACCTCTTGGTTATAAGGCAACAGATTTTCAAGGGGGGCTGCACTGTACCCATACTATACATACTTAACATAATAAGTTGTAATAATCATCACAGAAAAAAGTTAAACTGCATAGTATAATTTTAAGATTCTTTGTGACATCCTTCTGTTTAAAGTTTATGTCAAGCAGAATGTTTTCATTCCAATGAGTATTTTAAGATGATGCATTAAAAAAAAATGTTAAAACACTAAAATATTTATTTGGAAATATTATTAGGTTTCGGTTATATAGGCAGATTAATAAATGATTCTATTGTGTGTTTCTAAAAGACCATATGACATCGGTAACATCTGTTCAACTTTGTATTGTGAATTTTTTTAAATTTAGATTTAAACATATAGCCAATACTCCATCATGATTTGAAGCAACCAACAAGCTTACCGTGAGACTTTCAAAAATGTTATGTTTTAGAAATTTAAACTGCACCCTCCGCAACTAACAATAGGACATCAAAGGCAATTTAACTTACATTTTTAACTACATAGCATTGTAAAAGGAGCTTAAAAACTGTTTTTAATGTAGTCTACTAACACATGCTCTTGCATTCTATTATCCCTGTTATTTTTTAACATGACTGACTGCTAGGAAAATATTTAATCGACAAAAATGTGATAGTTGACTCTTTGATGAAGAGAAAAAATGCAATGCTCCAACTTACAAATGAGTTAACCAAGTCTCTGAATATCCCTGAATGTTATGACTTGTACATTTTCTAACTTGTAAATATTAGGACAAGTTGCTGCAAGTGAGTTGTATACAAGAGAGTGACATCTTAAAATGTAGATATGAGACCTTCATAAAATGATATGCATTAACATAAACGTAATGACAAAAGAGTATATCTCATATTGGATTATTTGCCTTATAAGATATATCTTCTTATAAAGACTGACAAATATTTAACAAAAAGTAAACCATGATTTCATATATTCATTATTTTACTTCATTAATTACAGCAATAATTCCTTCCTTTTTTGGGTTCATTTTACAGTTGATACCTCTTTTAGTCATATGGATGTATACATCTGGATACAGCCAACTGAACATGTCATGTATTTACATATAACTTTGAGGAGCATTGTAATGCTTTGTCTTACATGAATCACCCTTGGGAATGTTGGAGTACTCCATATTGCCCAGGACACTTAAAACATTATTCCCATTTGGACTCATCATGTTTTACCAATTAACTTTAACACACAGCCTCTCATAGTTCACTTTTGACAGTGTTTTTGTGACTTCAGCTATCATCTCACTAAGTTAAACTTCTGCAGTATACCGCTCACTGTTTTGCTGAATATCACTTTTTTTTTTTTTTTAAGGTTTTTATTTATCTATTTATTTTTAATCAACATCTGTAGTAGTGTGTGTTATTGATGCCATAGATAATCATTGGCAGTATCCTTTGTTTAAAATATAGTGATGCATGACACCCATGAACTAATATCAGCTGAAAACACTTTAGACAGTGAAACATCTTTAACTTCATTCCAATTACCTGTATAGGTATGGCAACATAAGATAAATTATGGATGGATATATATAATATATATATATATATATATATAACAATTATATTTATCTTTACCTCATATCCTAGGGTTAGAATAAGGTCACTGTCCCTCTTGTGTGTCATAAAAGGTGATTAAAAGGGTCGGCAGCAGGAGTGGCATCTGTCCATTAAATGTTGTCTCCTGCAATACCACCTAATTTTTTGTCAACTGGGTGGACCCAGAATATAGCTGTTAATCCGGCAGTGAGTTGGAGACAGTGATCCTTGTCTTTGAACACATTGTTCTCCTTTTAGCATGTTCCATTTCACTTCTGTTAACCACAAGTAAATAAAGAAAAACACACATGAAATTTCAAGTATCCATCATCTGTGACTTGCAGTTGTATTAGGTTAAATGGCACAATTCAGAGTTAATTACAGTGTATAAACATAGAATTAAGTAAAATTAGAATTCAGTATATATATGTATGTGGCAGGGAATAGTTTTAAAAAATGGAAGACACACTACAAAACTATGGAAACAACTGCAAAACAAAACAAAAAAACAGTAACATTGGAAAAATTCCACTACACAGCCTGACTGGACAGAGACTGGCTAAGAAAAGAGAAGCAGCATTCAAGGATGAAGGAATTTTTTTTTTTTAAGTTCATTGTATTTTAACTGATTTTTCCTGCCTTACATCATTGCTATGTCCATCTATTTATTTTTCTGTTTTTAGTTACAAAATACTCTGAGCTACCGTTTCACTACTTTTTGTGTACAATAGTCAAAGGAAATTGCTAAAGTTTTCAGGAAGTTCACCATTACAGGATCTTTTACCAGCCAACATGCTCTGCTTTTGCTGCACTTTTGTTACAGAACACAAATGTATTCCATTGTTCACATGAACGAAAAGTGATGAGTTGGTTGCTACATCAGGAAGCTTGTGCATGCCTGAAAGTAGCAAAGTTATCGTACACAGGAGCATTTCTGATTTTCATTAAACTCGCAGTGCTATTATTTAATCTCCATTACTGGTTTCTGCCCCTTCCGTAACCTAATTGTCTAATTTCCTTTTTACAATGCTTAACTGCATATTTGTTTTCTATCTGGCATTATATCAGAAATCATGTAATTTATTGTTTCAAGATGATATTCTACAAAATGCAATTATTTAAAAATCATAAGTAACTTAAGTGCTCTTGAATCATCAAGGAGGAGCCCACTTATGATACACTTCATTCTCCATTCCATGACAATATACTACAATATTTACAAGACTGGCTTGTAATTGTCCATAAATGTATTTTGTTAACTTACTTTGTGCACTGTAAGAAAAGTGTTGCACACTTACAGCTTTTAAAGGGACTGCAGGCCTCAAGTATAAATATTGCATACGCACAAAAATGTTGCTTATGTGCGTTTCCACGCCCACTTTGAGATGTATAAAAACTAAACTTTGCATAAAGCCACACACATCTCAGGCCATGCGTAGACAGTTTTCTGCCTGGTTTTGCAAACTGGTGGCATCCGGCATCAAAACCGTGCTACTGTTTCTGTGTGATTGTAATCATTCTGTAACAATATAATGGTGCATGGAATAACCAAACTATTCAAAATACCATAGCTGCTTTAGCAGTATTACTATCAGTGCATCACTTGGAGTAATTTAACCCATTATATCTGAGTGTGGAATCACAGCTACACAGCAGCTGATTGGAAAGCTCTATGGTGAGTTGTGTCGAGAGCGCAGATGATTATCGGGATACAGCTTCCAGCTTTGAAGAATGTTTATAGCACATGCTGCCTCTGGAAAGCCACCAGCATCTGCATGGACTCCAGTCAGTCATGCCACAGTCTATTTGAACTTCTTCCATCTGGCAAATGCTTCAGAGCCTTTTCTGCATGGACCTCGTTTTAATCTAAGAACTCTAAATGCACTCAATCAGCCCATCAGGTTCTCCTAGTAGAACTGCTTGTACTTATAATTACATTCATCTCACTGTAAAGTTGCACTACAGCTGTAACATTGCACAATCCTGAGCCACTTTATGAACCATTTGCGTTATCTGCACTATAGTATGTACAGGTTTATTGTACTTATGCTTTCATATTGTATATTTTTCATTGTTTTTTTATCGTATTGTTATTTTATAGGAAAACAGGTTTTGTGGAGTATTTGCATATTCAATTCAATAGAAGAGAGCATGTATTTAGATTTTCCAAGTGCTCATCGGTACTGCTTCGCCACCATGCCGACACATGTTTAATACATGCTTTAATGCATTTCATCGTGAAGATAATATCAAGTATACATCTTAGTATTATAAAATGTTCAGAGAGCTGTAATATCATTCTGTGTGGTGATCACTGCCTGCATACACCTGTCTACTAAAGAAAGAGCCTGTTTAAGAAGCATGTAGTGATTCACACACGTAGAACACCTAGAATACGAAGCATTTAATGTGCTACTTTAGTTACAATGGGATTTGAGAAACTCAAACATCGATTTTAAGCTGAAGTTTACGACATTCTACTTTAATGACAAAATAAACTACAAGTTTTAAAGTCTACGTTTCAACCTTCTTTTTTTCTTCTTCACTGTGTCCATAATTTTTTTCCCCTAATGTGCTTCTGTGTGACACTCAGACAGTGGGCTATGACTAGCTTTTCACCTCGACTTTGACATCTGACATCTTTTTTTTTTTTTTTATTTTGGGCACTGCCTAAGCCACCAAAAGTAAGTTTTTTCCTTCCCTCCACTTCACTGAGTAGGATCTCACTTCGCATTCGATTAAATTCTTTTTTTTTTTGTTTATACATGCTTTTACCATTTTATTAAAAAAAAAAAGAACACAATGAAAGGGGCTATTTATATTGATCTGCATATTCAAATATGCACATGTGCATTAAATTTCATGTTCATTGGAATTTGTAAAGGGGAAGTGCATGGAACTTGGCGTATGCAGTTTTCTGCATCTGGATTTTTTTGTGCGCACACACATTTCCAGTTTTGTCTGTAAACCGTGTTTTAGTGTGAATTCTACACACAGCGTTGCATTTGAGGCCCTGTAAGTTTCCCAAACAAATAACCTGATTGTCAAAGCATCCCCAGGGAAGTCAGCTGTCTGAGTATGGGTTACCTCATTATGTCTGTGTAATTTTGCCACAAAAATTATAGGATGTTTTACAAATCTTATATTTTCACTTTTTTTTATAAAATAAGCATTAGAAGTAAACATTTTTTGAATGAACTTTTCAAGTTTACATATATGAAGGAACTGTACGCATTTATTTTCCCAAGAAAAACCTGACTTGTTTCTTGCATGTGTGTATTTGGTAGGGAGCATAAAAGCTTTATAGTGCAGACAATAAAGCCTCAATATTTTTCAGCTGTCATTCTTGTGTGTGTTATAGCTTGCTTTTTAATTTGCCTAGGATAAAGGTGTCTGCTAAATAAACAGCAATAATAATAATTGAAAAAATCGGTGGGGATTTTGTAGGACACGGATAGAGAAATACTTTTGTCTTAATGTTCTGTACTTTTAAAGTGAAAACTACTGTAAGTGGGTCCAGCATTTTGTGGTTGATGCAATATTTGTGGTGTTGTTTCCAGGACATCCGGAATCTGAAGTTTGCTCACAAGCAGGACACCCAAGGAAGGACCTCTGTGTTTGAGACCGTAATGAAGCTTGCTTTTCCTGTCTCCCATAACCTGGTAATGAGGATTAATGTGGCTGTGTGATTTTCATTGCATACCTTTCCTCATGTAATAGTCCTCTTCAGCATTGACAAGTTAATTTTAGCCAATGATTTGGGATAGTGTTTAGGGGTCTAATTATACTGTATTGCATATTTAGATACAGACCACACCACCTTGAGGATAAATATCGATTTACAGGATTGATGATAAAATAGATTTGGAATTAAAAATAAATTAAAATTTTCCATTGTAGGATTTTGGTAGAAATATGGTAGAATTTTTGTTAGCAACTAATGGAAACACAAGTGTTAATTTAACTTTCAGTTTAAAACATACCATAAATTAAACTCTGGATATTTTTTTTAAGCATCCAAATAGTGACAAATGTTTCCTGAAGAAATATGTGCTATGTGAAATATGCAATCTGCATCTGCATTTCTAAAATACTTAAGTGAAACCATATCTGTTATACCATGTGCAGTTCTATTTAACACAAAAAAGGACATAACAGCACAAGAAACTGCAGAATAGAGCAGTAAAGTTAAATCCTGGCACAATATGTGACTTTTTTTAGGCTAAGGCAACTGTACTTATTCAACTTGGAGCTGAAGAAGGCTATGTGGGAACTTAATCCAGGTCTTCAAAATTGTAAAAGGCACTGTTAAAAATGATCCAACAATGGGAGTTGAGAGGAAGAGCATTCTAAGACAGAAGTCAGGAAGGATGTCTTTTCCTGTAGGGTCATAGGAACCAGAAATAATATCTGAATGATGGACTGAATCATCTTCTCTTGTCAGTAAAATCTTATTCTTTCAAAGTGCACTAAATAGCCTTTTATAAATAAATCCACATATTTGATTGCTTAAAACTTGCATGTCTTTGACACTTAAGTTTTCATCTTTGTGCATTTTAAATCTATATAAAAATATGAAAAATAAATATTAGTTTGCAAATTTTAAATACTATAAAACATACTTTTCAGTTACATATTTATTATCAGCTGGTGTATTTTGATAACACTTTTGTCAAGTAAAGAAAAAAGCAAGCCCTATTTATATCAGTTTTGTCTTTACTCTTCTGGAGATTGTAACATGAGAGCTCCCTCTGGTGTATATAAAGAACAACAATGTTGCCAAAAAGTGAAAAGATGTTTAAAAGTTTGTGTGTTTATTATGACAAAACATGTTGGGGAGGAAGTGTTATGGAAAAACCTAAAGTTTACAAAATTGACAAAAAAGGAAGTTGTGCTGTCCCAATGGGCTTCTTCTCACGGGGTCTTGCCCTGACTGGTCTGTGTGGATGCTTCTTCACTTTTATACTTTGCCATATATAACAAAGCACTCACTTCTCTGCTGATATCTCTGTTTCTCTACTTCTTTTCCAGCAAGTGTGCTATTGCCAGCAGACATTTCTGCTGTAAATTTATCTAATCACAGGTGAGGGGTGCCCAGTAAACCCCAACCTGGGTTTGCTCCAGATGCAAAAGCTGCTGTTAAAGAGGCATGTTTTCAAAACCGCTTTAGGCATGCTTGATTGCTGTTTAAGGCAGCATGATCCAAATTATCCCGTGTGGAATTCTTGTGCTATTAGACAGGTGGGGTTTATGTAGCATCTTGCCAGAACTTCAATGCCATATTCTTTATCACTGGTCACCTGTAGTCATTGGTGGTTCCTGTTTATCCATACAGAGGTATTTTCTAGCCACTGGGTTGGATCTGTCTTCCCTCCACAGCACTTCATAGGTTTAACGTCATTGGTGATCTCTACATCTGGTAGAACATTTCCTATGCCGTAACTATCTTCAAGACTGGTAATTTTCGGAAAACGCAGGTACTAAGACAAAGTTCAGCAGCTCTAGTATGCATAATGGGATTCAGCAATAGCTTGACGTGTTGAAATGATTCCACAGACAAAATATCTTTGTTTAAAAACTTTAGTAAAACTTCAAAGTAACACTGTTCACACAAAATAGAGAAAAGATTGGTATTGCAAGAAAAGAAAAGTACTATTTAAGGCTTATATCTTGTTTGTTTCTTTAAGTTCTCTCATACAGCTGAACCATTTCTAAACTTTCAGAAAACTGTATGCCTATCCCATTTTCATGCTGTAAATGGGTCTTTCAGTCCCTGATAGCAGTGGGACCTATTCTAAACAACAACTGACTCAATTAACACACTGTATCTTAGTTATAGCAAGAAAGTTCTCTCTAATATTAACTTACAGGAGGTAAAAGGCTATGCCATTGTCTATGACTATGAAAGAAAATTATATTCGATTCAAATTAAGCAAACTCCAGTATGCATTTAACTTGGAGCATTAACTTTCTAAGATTGGCTCTTACAGTCTTGTTATATTTGAACAGAATGTATTTATCATTAAGTAGTTATAGGCCTTGCAAAAGACATGTTCTTTTCTAATATATTATGTATAGCCATTTAAAGAAATCCCACCCCATTATTTTAATTATTTTGTACCACTTTGCTCATGTTTCAGCTGCCACAGTCATTGAAAAGGCTGATAGATAGATGTACTTTATTTGTCCCCAAGGGGAAATTAGAACTTTACAGAAGCTCAAGACAGAGAAACTGATATAGATAAATAATAAGACAAACAACAACCCCCTAAACACGCATATGAACTTCTGGCTTGGATACTGGAGAACATCTGCAATCAATAACAGGGTTATAGGTGAGATCCCCTGTATATTTGGCTGGCTAGGAGGAACCATAAAGGACTGTCTCTCTCATAGTTTTAAAGTAATGAAGAATATTTTTTTTTCTTTTCAGTTTGAGGGGCTTTATATATAGTCCAATAGAATGAACTATTTCACTGTAACATCTTTTTTTTTTTTATTAGTTTGCTACCTGGTGCATGGAATAATTCAATTGTGTAAGCAAACATTTTTGACCAGTCTGATTAGAAGTTGAAATGTGGAATATTAGCATTAGACTCTTACCCCATACTAAACCATGGAAGCATATTACTAGTATTTCTCCATTGGCTGCCACTCAAATTTGTAACCCTTCTGGGGTTACAGTACAGCTGGACCATGGCTTGTCCTCTTCACCTCTATTTCCTGTTATAGACATTATTATTACTATTAATTTGGCAGATGTCTTTTACTTCATGAAGTGTCAAGATTAGAATACATTACAGTTGTTTATTTTACAATAAGGATAAATTAAACTGCCCGCCTTGCCTTAAACACTGTTGTACATTTTTAAAGCCAATCTTGGCACTTTCTTGTTCAAGTGGTCATTTTTCTGTATTTTTTTTTAATCAGTTACTTTGTTTTGTTCATATTTTTATTCTGTGCACTTACGTGACAGTAAGAAACACTTTTATTTTATTTTAAAGCAAGTATTTGCATATGAGTATGGACAGATTTATCCTGAGAATGGCTGGAAAGTGTATGACCCAAGTGCAGAATACAAAAGGATGGTAAGTCAAGTTTCAGGCAGGTGATACTGTTCATATCTTATTGTAGTTGACAGATGCTGCAAGCTAATGAGCACCTTTTCTTTTAGGGCCTACCTAATGAAAGCTGGCGAATGACCAGAATCAATGAACACTATGAGCTATGTGATACTTATCCAGTAATGTTGCTGGTTCCTGCTAACATTCCTGATGAAGATCTGAAGAGAGTGGCAACTTTCCGTGCCAAGAACAGAATTCCAGTAAGTTTGTAGAATGATTTCAGTTATCTAAACCTTCTGTTTAGCGTGGCACTTCATTTGAGGCTCTTTCACATAGGTCATCTCACCATTGGCACATATGCCTGCAGAAACATGGATATAACTAGGGAATGTGGACAATCTAGGTCTGTATGTGTTGATGTCAGGCTGAACATGTTTGCTTTACAGGTGCTGTCATGGATTCACCCAGAGAGCCAGGCCACAGTAGTACGCTGCAGCCAGCCCATGGTGGGAGCCAATGGCAAACGAAGCAAAGATGATGAGAAATACCTTCAGGCCATAATGGATGCCAATGCACAGTCCCACAAGCTGTTTATCTTTGATGCTAGGCCAAGTGTCAATGCAGTAGCCAACAAGGTGAGTCTACTTGTCCTTCTGTTATTGCTGTATGGACCATTATGTTTCAATTATGCAGTTATAGCAGGGTTTCCCTTAAATTATACCTTTATGTCTGTCAGTGAGACAAGGCCAACTTATCAGTCCTTATCTTCTGTTGTGTTACCTGCAGACAAAAGGTGGAGGCTTTGAGAGTGAGGATGCATATCAGAATGCTGAACTAGTCTTTCTGGACATCCACAATATTCATGTCATGCGGGAATCTTTGCGAAAGCTTAAGGAGGTGGTGTACCCAAACATTGAAGAGTCCCATTGGCTATCTAACCTGGAGTCAACACACTGGCTAGAACATATTAAGGTAACTTTTTGCTAAGACTGTTCACCATAATGTGAGAGAGAACAAAATAAGGTTAAACTGTTTCCTCCTTTTACCCTAGTTGATCCTAGCGGGAGCGTTACGTATCGCGGATAAGGTGGAATCTGGGAAAACCTCTGTGGTCATACACTGTAGTGATGGATGGGACAGGACAGCCCAGCTCACCTCTCTGGCGATGCTAATGCTTGATGGCCATTACCGCACTGTCCGCGGATTTCAGGTGCTAATTGAGAAGGAGTGGCTAACCTTTGGACACCGCTTCCAGATGGTAGGTAAAATCAAACACATTTGGGTGTCCATAGCCATGTGGCCAGCCAGATTATGATGTATAGAACAAATATATGTCTGTGTTCCTGCAGTTTAGAGCACGTATGATGAGAACCGGCCATTCAGCCCAACAGGCTGGTCTCTCCTATTCACCTACATTGTCCAAAATAACATCAGTTTGAGATCTGAAGGTCCCTAAAGTCCTGCTCTCTACCACACTACTTGGTAATTCCATGTCTGTATGGATCTTTGCATCTTTGTGTGAAATCTGCCCTTAATATGTTTCCATCTGTGTCCAGGTGTTCTTGTCTCAGAATGTATTTTAAAGTAACAGCTGGGATCCACTGTACTAATTCCTTTTATAATTTTAAATACTTAGATCATGTCATCTCTTAGTTTTCATTTACTTAAAATGGATTAGACTAGACAGGTACATTGAAACAGTTTGCACTTGGGAAAATGAGTTAAGAAAACTGAAAGTCTTGGTGGTTTTTGTGTCTCTCCCCCAGTAGCACGTTATACAGAACTTTTCTATTTGGACCCAAGATTATATCCATTTTAAGTGCTTCCAATTTAGTGGACAGATCTTTTTCATTATAACAACAAATGCAAAGCTGAAATTTGGAAATCTGGAGCAAGTTGCTAGCAACATTTTTAATCCAAAATTGCACTAATGTGCACAGGCTACTAAAATAATAATTGTATTGATGGCTTTACTAATGGAAGTTTTGCCTGCTTAAGATTTAAGTGCACTAATTACCTGGAAATGTTTTTATTTAATAGTTGCTAAGCATATTTAGAGAAAAGGTATTTACAATTCCACATTACTTGCACTTATACTGGGACTTTGGTTCATTAGTGGTGCAAAAATTAAAAGTAAATAAAAAATAGAGGCAGACTACATAGTCTAGTGGCTAAGGATTTGGAGTATAAAGTACCAGGCTACAGGTTCACTCTGTACTCCATTTATTAAAAATATGGTAAACAGTTATACTGCTAGTGAACTGGGGTGGTTGGAGCTAAGTAAAAAAAATAAAATTATTATGTATTTGGTCATATGTAAAATACAAAATAAAAAAAAAAAAGATTAAACCAATGAGACTTTTTTTCCCCATGAGTGATGTGTCAAAATATAACATTTCCAAACCCATTTAATTCAATGCAGAATCTGTGGACTGAGCAGAAGGCAGGAATTTGTCCTGGATGGGGCACAAGTATATTGCAGGGTGCATTTATGCCCACACCCATTCATACTGGGGCCAATTTCAAATTGCCAGTTAACCTGCTTGTTTTTTGGGCTGGAATAGAGTTTTGCCCTGTTATGTCACAGCTTTAGAAGGCTGGATTCATATATCAGCTCAGTGACAGCTTATGTGGTTTCTGCATGGTCTCCTTATGCTTTTGTGTTTTTTTTCTGTGGCTACTCCTGTTATCATCCAACAGTTGAGACATGGGCGGAGGAGATTTATTGGTAACTCCAAAGTAGCCTGGTTAATTAAGTGTGGGTATTTGTGTGAGTTTTCTCTGATGGCTTATTGCATCATCTAGAGATTTTCCCTGCAATTGTGCTCAGAACTGCCAGGATAGGCTGTGGCCCCCACAAGACTGGTTTTATTAAATAGATTTGATTAGTGGTCGTATGAACAAAAAGTTATAAATTTGCATGTCATAATTAAATTACCTAATATTTATATTATTTTACAAACTCGTTATTGAATTAGTACTCAAGATTATGTCAGAAATGTCACCATTTGTTTTGAAATAATTTGGCAATTTGAAAATTAATGTAGGGCGGAGTGGTGGCTCTGAGGCTAAGGATCTGCGCTGGTATCCCGAAGATTGCCGGTTCGAATCCCCGTCACTGCCAAAAGAGATCCTACTCTGCTGGACCCTTGAGCAAGGCCCTTAACCTTCAATTGCTCCAGGGGTGCTGTACAATGGCTGACCCTGCGCTCTGACCCCAAGGGGTATGCGAAAACTAACAAATTCCTAATACAAGAAATTGTATAAGGCAAAATAAAGAACAACAACAAAAAAAAAAGGATGGAATAATCATTGTATGTGATATTATCACAGTGATTGGCGCTGCTATTTAATATGCATCTGGAACTTCGCTTGATTCATAGTTCATTCATTGTTTAGCATTTGTATATTTTCCCAGTGTCTCTTTAGTCATCGTCTGAGTACTCTGGTTTCCTCCTTTGTCATGAAGGACATGCATTTTAAGTTAACTGTAGCTGAAAATTTACTGTACCTGGTTCAGTAGCATGAGGTAACTGAAGATTTATAAATAATATGCTCATTGTAATAATTGCTGCCACAGTGGAGACACAGGCACATACATACATAGACCACTGCAGCTACTGGGCTCCACAAGTTTGAAATGTGCCTCTGTCTGATATGCCATCTTTCTGTTGTTTTAACTATTACATCACTATATGACATAGCAACAGCAAACAGAATTTAGATAAGCATTGTGGTCTATGAATATACAGTGTGTTATAATGTTGTAGCTGTTTTGTCCTTGTAGGTTTGCTTTTCCAATTAGACAGTAATCTTAAGTTTCTTTAGTTATTAGTTTAGATGTGCATTTAGCAGGTAGATGTTGTGCAGCCTAACATGTGCATGCATTTGTGGTGTTAGGCAGATTTGTTCATTTGGGTGTTTTCAGTGCTGAAACCTGCATCTTCTGTGGCTTTTTGTTATCAGCTCTCTTAACGGCAGTCCTTTTCACAGAGTGTGAACACATCGTTTACTTCAGATGCATATCTTGCAGCTCATATATTTACAAGTATAGCTACCAGTTCTTTTAACCTTACATCAACAATACAAATTTCCATACCGGATCGGTCGAGCCCCGGGTTAACAATGACCACCATCAGTACTGTTAGCCAACAGGGTGCTGGTGGAAATTGGGCTACTGTTAGCCGTAGGAGGAGAAGAATATGGGGGAGACGTGTCAGGAGGCAGGAGGAGAGGAGGAAGGTAAAGAGAGTGGAACTGAGGGTAGGAACTTTGAATGTTGGCAGTATGACTGGTAAGGGGAGAGAGTTAGGAGATATGGTGGAGAGAAGAAAGGTTGATATATTGTGCTTGCAAGAGACTAAATGGAAGGGGAATAAGGCCAGGTGGATTGGAGGTTGATTCAAATTGTTCTGTCGTGGTGTGGATAGGAGGAGAAATGGAGTAGGGGTTATTCTGAAGGAACAGTATGTCAAGAGTGTTTTGGAGGTGAAAAAAGTGTCAGACAGAATAATGATTATGAAACTGGAAATTGCAGGTGTGATGATGAATGTTGTTAGTGCATATGCCCCGCAATTTGGGTTTGCAATGGAGGAGAAAGAAGATTTTTGGAGTGAGTTGGATGAAGTGATGAACAGTGTATCCAAGGGACAGAGAGTGGTGATTGGAGCGGATTTCAATGGACATGTTGGTGAAGGGAACAGAGGAGACGAGGAGGTGATGGGTAGGTATGGTGTCAAGGAGAGGAATGAAGAAGGTCAGATGATAGTGGATTTCGCCAAAAGGATTAACATGGCTGTGGTGAATACGTATTT
The DNA here is from genome assembly GCF_900747795.2 of Erpetoichthys calabaricus. Classification (NCBI taxonomy): domain Eukaryota; kingdom Metazoa; phylum Chordata; class Cladistia; order Polypteriformes; family Polypteridae; genus Erpetoichthys; species Erpetoichthys calabaricus. The sequence continues at coordinate 243,016,158 of NC_041397.2, forward strand.
TAAAAAGAGGGAGGAACATAGGGTTACGTACAAGAGTGGAGGAAGATGCACACAGGTAGATTACATCCTATGCAGAAGAGTCAATCTGAAGGAGACTGAAGACTGCAAAGTGGTTGCAGGGGAAAGTGTAGTTAAGCAGCATAGGATGGTGGTCTGTAGGATGATGTTGGAGATCAAGAAGAGGAAGAGAGTGAGGGCAGAGCCAAGGATCAAATGGTGGAAGTTGAAAAAGGAAGACTGCAAGGTTGAGTTTAGGGAGGAGGTGAGACAGGCACTGGGTGGCAGTGAAGAGTTACCAGACAGTTGGGCAACTACAGCAGAAGTAGTAAGGGTGACAGCAAGAAGGGTGTTTGGCGTGACATCTGGACAGAGGAAGGAGGAAAAGGAAACCTGGTGGTGGAATGGGGAAGTACAGGAGAGTATACAGAGGAAGGGGATGGCAAAGAAGTGGAATAGTCGGAGAGATGCAGAAAGAGACAAGAGTACAAGGAGATAAGGAGCAAAAGTGAAGAGAGAGGTGGCGAAGGCTAAAGAAAAGGTGTATGATGACATGTATGAGAGGTTGGACACTAAGTAGGGAGAAAAGGGCCTGAACTGATTGGCTAGACAGAGGGACCAAGCTGGGAAAGATGTGCAGCAGGTCAGGGTAATAAAGGATAAAGATGGAAATGTACTCACAAGCAAGGAGAGTGTGTTGAGTAGATGGAAAGAGTATGTTGAGAGGCTGATGAATGAAGAGAACAAGAGAGAGAAGAGGTTGGATGATGTGGAGATAGTGAATCAGGAAGTGCAACGGATTAGCAAGGAGGAAGTAAGGACAGCTATGAAGAGGATGAAAAATGGAAAAGCCGTGGGTCCAGATGGCATACCTGTGGAAGCATGGAGGTGTTTAGGAGAGATGGCAGTGGAGTTTTTAACCAGATTGTTTAATGGAATCTTGGAAAGTAAGAGGATGCCTGAGGAGTGGAGAAGAAGTGTACTGGTGCTGATATTTAAGAATAAGGGGTAGTGCAGGACTGTAGTAACTATAGGGGGATAAAATTGATGAGCCACACCATGAAGTTATGGGAAAGAGTAGTGAAAGCTAGGTTAAGAAGTGAGGTGATGATTAGTGAGCAGCAGTGTGGTTTCATGCCAAGAAAGAGCACCACAGATGCGATGTTTGCTCTGAGGGTGTTGATGGAGAAGTATAGAGAAGGCCAGAAGGAGTTGCATTGCGTCTTTGTGGACCTGGAGAAAGCATATGACAGGGTGCCTCGAGAGGAGCTGTGGTATTGTATGAGGAAGTCGGGAGTGGCAGAGAAGTATGTAAGAGTTGTACAGGATATGTACGAGGGAAGTGTGACCATAGTGAGGTCTGCAGTAGGAGTGACAGATGCATTCAAGGTGGAAATGGGATTACATCAGGGATTGGCTCTGAGCCCTTATTTGCAATGGTGATGGACAGGTTGACACACGAGATTAGACAGGAATCCCCGTGGACTATGATGTTTGCTGATGACAGTGTGATTTGTAGCGATAGTAGGGAGCAGGTTGAGGAGGCCCTGGAGAGGTGGAGATATGCTCTAGAGAGGAGAGGAATGAAGGTCAGTAGGAACAAGACAGAATACATGTGTGTAAATGAGAGGGAGGTCAGTGGAATGGTGAGGATGCAAGGAGTAGAGTTGGTGAAGGTGGATGAGTTTAAATACTTGGGATCAACAGTGCAGAGTAATGGGGATTGTGGAAGACAGGTGAAAAAGAGAGTGCAGGCAGGGTGGAATGGGTGGAGAAGAGTGTCAGGGGTGATGTGTGATAGACTGATATCAGCAAAAGTGAAAGGGAAGGTCTACAGGATGGTAGTGAGACCAGCTATGTTTTATGGGTTGGAGACGGTGTCACTGACCAGAAAGCAGGAGACAGAGCTGGAGGTAGCAGAGTTAAAGATGCTAAGATTTGTCCTGGGTGTGACGAGGATGGACACGATTAGAAATGAGTACATTAGAGGGTTAGCTCATGTTGGACGGTTGGGAGACAGTCAGAGAGGCGAGATTGCGTTGGTTTCGACATGTGCAGAGGAGAGATGCTGAGTATATTGCGAGAAGGATGCTAAGGGTAGAGCTGCCAGGCAAGAGAAAAAGAGGAAGGCCTAAGATAAGGTTTATCAATGTGGTGAGAGAGGACATGCAGGTGATGGGTGTAACAGAACAAGATGCAGAGGACAAAGATATGGAAGATATGAAAGATATGGAAGAAGATGATTCGATATGGCGACCCCTAACAGGAGCAGCCGAAAGAAATAGACTCCTACACTAACATTGTAACTGAACAACAGAGAGCACACACAGCTCCTGTGACAGTGTATCTATCATGCATGTTTACCATTCATCCATTGATCCCGTCGATTGCCAGTGTATAATCTGATGCTACAGAAAGGTTTTTCCCTTACAATGTGCTCACTTCACATGCAACACAGATTTATATATCTAATAGGATTTTTTTTAGACTTTTCGACCGTAGACAGTTCATCGTAAACAGAGGCCTGGTGTCTGTCAGACCAGGTTAAGGAGAGCATCTCTGGTCTTTGCAATTCAAAATCTCTGCTCCTACTTTGAGCGCTGCCTTCATGAGGTGTCGGATTGATGTAGAAATGTGGCACTCGGCGAGCTGTCTAATTGTTCCCACCAGTTTTAAGCATCTCGTCTCCAGATATTTACAGTATGTTATACGTATAGCTTCAGTGAGACTAACATAATTTAGTTAGACTTTTAATAAGCCATTGACACAGTTCTTCACCAAAGATTAACTCTAAAACTAGGAGCTAAAAACTTTGACAACTTTAAAAAAAGTATTTGGGTAAAGTGTTGGGGAAATCTTACCTTTTAACTAACCAATGAGCTTGATGGACTAATTGGACTCCTTTGGTTTGTCAAACTTCTTAAGTTCTTAACTTCTCATTGTGTATGCAACATGAAGAAAAATACAAAAGGCAAATAAGATGTTTGGTTATATTGTGAAAGCAAATGTCAATCAAGGTATAATATTCTGATTTTTTAATGCACTAGTCAGATGGCATCAGGAGTCCTTTGTACGGTATTGGTAACCAGGCTACAGAAAAGATGTAGCAGCTGTTGAAACTGGCAGAGAGGAGCATCTACGTGCATTTTCCCATTCTTGAAAATGATCAAAGGCATTGATTAAATTGATCAAGTAGCATTCTTTCAGTCACGAGTCACGTTTCATCAGAAACCTTGACAAATTTTAAAAAGTACATAGAGTGATTGATTGAAAAGTTGATAGACTGACTTATTCAGAGAAATCCTATTGAAACCAAACAAGCTCTGTTTTTCCAACCTAATTTCCATGAACAATAATATGTTTGTTATAAAGTTCTTTTCACAAGTCAACATTTTGGGTCTATTCATGAAGAATGAATTCAAGTGACTCATCTCTATAGTGTCTGCCATCTTGCATACCATCATTCTGATCTGATTTGCTCCATGGAAGCAGCATTTCTTTTGATATTGATGTCAAAGGCCAGCCAGACCTTGAGTTACCCTTGAAATATGTCATGCTATTACAGATTTCTTGGCTGTGCAGATAAAGGGAAGGCTTTTAATGGGCAAGAATTTATATCAGAAGGCATGTTGCTAGACGTTCAGTGATAGTACAATACTTAATTTTTGTGGTTTTTGCAATCTATGTTGGTTCGAAAAAAATAAATATGTACACTGTAAACCACAATAGTAGAAACTTGCAACTGACATTTTATTATGTTGGAGTTAATTGTTTGACACCTACAGCACCCCAGAATACCCATTTCAGACTCCGAACCTCTTGTATCTATCTGGATGAGACACTGCAGCATCTTCTCAATTGGCTGACTGAAAGAGCTTGATGGAATAAGTGGTCTTGTGTGCTTTTTCAAACTGTGTAAAAGGCCACCCACGTAAATGATTTCTTTGGGGAGATAATGTATATTACATTAAACACAAAATAAACTTTGATACCATAAAATATTACAATAATTTCATGTGTTCCCAAACATCTCCTTGCAGCACTCAAGCCACTTCATGTTTTTGTTAAATTCCACTAACCGCGCACCTCATTCATATTAATGAGGTAGTGGTTAGTGGTAAGCAGACGCCCACTCTGTTGCAAAAGCACTCTCAGAAATGTTCACACATATTGGTATCCGTTGCGAGATTTTGACTGATCAGGGCGCACCCTTTATGTTTCGCATCATGAAGCAGCTATGGGAAAGCTTTGTAATTAAGCAGTTACACCCCACTCCTGGTACCATGTGACACGTGAGTCACTGTTTTGCACCCCAAAACACAAGGCTGAGTCTCAGAACTTTAGCAATACCAGCTTTATTCAACTTGAACAGGAACAGCAGGGTTATTTATTGCAGCGGGAGCTACCACTCTCCTATACACAGACACAGCAAACGGGCATATTCAGGGCCAGGTCAGTGGCCAAGCTATACTGTTCCCTGCGTTTATAATGTCCCTTGCATCACCCATCGGTGACAGGTGTGTATAGCGCAATCTAGATCGGCTCGTAGTTGTTTCTGTGGTGCTCTACTGCTGCGGTGAACATATGGTTGCCTTGGCAACAGAGAAGCAGTCCTCCACAGATACAGCAGGCACGCTTTGGTGTGCCGTCCCGATTGGGGTGGGGGGAGGTCCTAAAAGAATTCAGAAACCTCACAATACATTGGAAAAAACAATCTTGTAGATTGTGTTCTAACAAATAGAGTACAGTACACAAAAGACCATAAGCCATGGAGTGACGATGAGTAGTAGAAACTCTTATGAAGCAAGGAGTTCCAAACTGGAGCCAAATTTGGTTCAGAAGATGCTGTTATGTCAAAGAGTTGGAGAGATGTATTTTGGTGTCTGCAGCCCTGTTTGAAACACAGTGGTGGCATTGGTCTAGGGGTTCATTTTAACCAGTGATGATCTACTCAAGAAACAGATGGAAACAGTAACTGCTGAGAAATATAAATTGATTATGATACTGTACAATTGGGGAAAAGTAACTTATTGGTAAAAAAAATTAATCTTTCAGCACAGTCACAACCCTAGACACACACTGCAAACACTAAGAAGAGCAACTGTACATGGAACAGACATCTGCAGATTGAGCCATTAGAGTGATTGTTAGATTGTCCACCAAAGAGCCCTAAAGTCAGCATAACTAAAACGAACAAAAAACAGTTGAAGTTAAAAGAGGTGTCAGGGCAAATCATGCAAGAGAAATTTAGCACAGAGAAAACAGAGTAGTATACTAAAGATAACTGCTTCAGCGTAGCTTTCACAATAAATACTGACTTGTTTTTTTTGTATCAGTTTTTTTTGTGTTTATTCTAAAATTACATAGTGTATTAATAAACAAATACCTACTGCCCAGATAACTAGCTTTAAAAAATCATTTTCTTTACTGACCTAAGTCATTTGCACAATAGCATATGGTCTTAGTGTCTCCTATCTCAATGGAATTATTTAACCTCTTTCAGCACCACCAGTCTTTCCACTGATCTTCAGTTCCCAAAAGTTCAACTAATTATCCTAACAGAGTGGTCCGGAAGCACGTCCAGGTGAGATAGAAGCCCGACAAAGTGGGCTTTGCAGTCCCTGCAGCACCCCCTGACCCCAACAGGGCTTTGCTGAACTCCAACTGTGCCTGGTAGGAATTCGAGGCACCACTGCAACCCAGGGGTCTGCCATCTAGCACTCCAGGGAGGCAGTGCGCCGTGTGTATATGCTCCCCTGGTCCTTCCTTTAAGGCATCCCACCGGGTAAGGGTTCTGGCTGTCTGCCTGCCACAGCTCCTGCATAACCAGGTGAGCAGAAGCCTTTAAGTTGTAAATTAAGCGGTGTTTTCATGACATTCTGTAGGCTTATTGTTCATTAACCATAAAAAAAGTGAATGAAATTCCCTTAAAATAGTAATTTCTTAACTAATAAAAGATGTACACAAAGCATTTATCTACAAAAGAAAATAAATAGCTTGGCATATAAGCAGGCTACATGTCTAGTAAAATAAAATGTTCTTAAGATTTATATTAAGAAAAGACAAGGCTTTTTCTTTTTTGTTTATCTATCTATCTATCTATCTATCTATCTATGAACTTAATTTCGTTATTGGAGAAGCAAAATTATCAATATGGAAGACCCGTAAAAATAAGATTACTGGGGTTGGGATTCAAGATGTTATTGTCTTTTTTAAAAAGGTGTGTGAAAATACAATATTAGAGTATTTTAATTTTTATAAGTTTACCAATAATTTAGTAAAGTTTAAGGAATTGTGGTGCGTGAATAATGTACTTTTTAAATCTGATGATGGTAATTTGCAGTTTGTGCTCTGGAGTTTGAAGTTTTATTTATGTATAAATAAATAATACTCAGGATAAAGTGGGATTGGAGGATGGAAACAATGGGAGGGGCTTACATAAATATTTTTTTTCTTCCAAGAAAAATATGAATATATAATGGTTTGAAACAGGGTATTCAACTTTAAGAATGTGTTTACATTGTTAGTTTAGAATTAGGATTAAGGATTTATTAGGGTTTATCCCTGTGCTTATTCAATATAGTTTGGTTTAAAAAAACTAAACTAAAATAACATATAAAACAGATGTCCCTCTGGAGACAAGTGAAGTTCTGTCTGTCTAACATGTGTAAGTAATTTACAGGTACATTGGACAGGTGTGGCCTATCAATTGTTGGCTAAGCAGCGAGCACAAGCTCTTCTTTTTCTGTTCTTTTTCTAGTTCTGCTGTGTCAACATATGAGCAGCACTACTAAACGCAGGCTCCCTCACTCGGATGCTCAGAATGTCTGTTTTAATTAAAAAGGATAAAATGGAAAGGTCTGAACTCAACTGATGAATCACTTCTTTGCTGACATGACTAGTGATATTAAGCAAATACTGTATGGGCTTTTGTTTTTCCCAGCTTTTTACTTATTTGAGCTTTTATATTTATTACTGTGTACCAAGCAGGGCTGCACGGTGGCGCAGTGGTAGCGCTGTTGCCTCGCAGTAAGGATACCCGGGTTCACTTCCCAGGTCCTCCCCTGTGTGGAGTTAGCATGTTCTCCCCGTGTCTGCCTGGGTTTCCTCTGGGTACTCCGGTTCCGTCCCACAGTCCAAAGACATGCAGGTTAGGTGTATTGGTGATTCTAAATTGTCCCTAGTGTGTGCTTGGTGTGTGTGCCCTGCCTGGGGTTTGTTCCTGCCTTGTGCCCTGTGTTGGCTGGGATTGGCTCCAGCAGACCCCCATGACCCTGTGTTAGGATATAGCAGGTTGGATAATGACTGACTGTACCAAGCCAATTTTGATGAACACCTCATCTTCTTGTATTCTGTCAGAGAATTGGTCATGGAGACAAGAACCATTCAGATGCTGACCGCTCTCCTGTATTCCTGCAGTTCATTGACTGTGTCTGGCAGCTGACAAGACAGGTATTTGACTGTCATTTGTTTTTTCTTTATTTGAATTGTAATTTGCAGCACACTGCCGCACCCCCTCAACTGGGTGACGTGGCCTGCTTGTTTGTCATGTGTATTTATTAGAAGCTAAAAAGTGGAGACGCACACAGCCCAGGTGTGGAATAAAAATGTGACTTTACATGTGATGGGGCATGTGGCAAAGCTAACAGAATGAGCGCAGGCTTGAAGCGTGTGCTTCATTACACCAGGGGTTTGTATTGGGCCAGTGTTGAAAGAAGAAACAAACACACTACTTCTTTTGTTTTGCAGTTCCCAGCAGCATTTGAGTTCAATGAGTTCTTCTTGATCACAATATTGGACCATCTGTATAGCTGCTTGTTTGGGACGTTCCTCTGCAACAGTGAGCAACAGAGGATCAAAGAGGTAAATCAATGAGTAACTAGAGATCTTCAGAAGAGCAGCTACCAATAACCGTCTTATGTTTTGTTGGGAATGTGTAACAAACAACCGTGAACGTGGTGTAAGAAGAAACCCTGACAGCATTTTAGAAGTACCTGGATGAAGGACTGGGGCAGCTTAGCTATTAGCTAAACAAACAAGCTTGATGGACTGAAAGGTCTTCTTATGTTTCTTTTGTCTTCATCACAGTACATTGGAAATTCTGTAATAACTATGCCCACCCACTGTAAAATAAGGGGGCTCCAACTTGAAAGTAGATTTCTTTAAAGATACAATATAAACATCATCATATTTGTAAGTGTATTTCATAAACCGGTACAAATATGAATTTCAATAGTTTGGATTTCCTCTGTGGTACATCATGTTGTACCAGGAATTGAAAACGTGAGGCCTGATGTTACTTGTGTTAAAAAAATGTCAGAAGCATCATGAATCAGTTTGTGTCAATCAGGCAGTCGATTATAGGTTTTGCTTTTAGCAATGCCAAAAAATAATTTGTTTGGCGAGGGTCCCACTTTATTTTCCTTAATCTCTTTTATATTTATGATGGTTCCTTAACCCTTGAACTGACACATACTTGGGGGTTAATGTTTTAAGTAAACGTCACAATTCACAAAGAAAAAGTGAAATTTAAATGGAACACTTTTTTTCCCATGCAAAGAGCATCACAATCACTGCAACACTGATAATTTTACACACTGCTAATGAAAAACTATTTAAAAAAACTACTGGAAAAATATGTACAAGGTGCAACTGACGCCATGGATGAAATTCAGTAAATCACCGAGCCAACTGTGCTTGAACTGGCTGCACTCAAGCACACAGAGGTAAACGCCGACGCTGGCAGGCTAGTCGAGTGCAGCGGCTCAATCCCAGAGACAGTGAGCCTGCAGTGTTGTGTGCCCGTGGTCATGAGCTGGCTGCTCAACGAATGTATGGCACTGACTGATCAGCTCCGGCGTGCTGGCAAATTGCACTGGAAACCGACTTTAGCCGGTTCCGGCGGTTCAAGGGTTAATATTAGACTTCTGTGAAGGTTACTGAAGCACTTAATTTTTAAGAAACATGATTATACAAGTTATTGATACACACAAGAATTATGGGGAATTGAGTAACTGCTTATACAGTATATTGACATACAACATGGGATGCATGGCAGATGAGACAAGCAAACAACCTGGACGAGGCTGGCGATTTCCTAGCTAGATTATGATGCCAGGCCTTTGAGGATGTGTGGACTTGTGTGTCATAGCTCTGGATAATGCTGAAGGTTTTTGCCTGGTGTGGAATACACTCTTAATCTTTGGAACCTGGTCCTTTATTTATGCTGTGGTATCTTCAGCTAAGCATGATTTTGTAATAATTAAAAGATATATTTGTCATGCGTTGACTCTTTCTGGCAAAATGATGTTGAGGTGCTAAAATCTGGCTCATTCTCCCAGATTGGGCTTGTTGCAAGCTTGAAGAAGTGGATCTTAAAGTTAATATAGTTTATGGCGTCCAGCTCCAAGGCTGTACGGAGTGTAGTTTAAACATGAATTGTCCTTTTAGATGACTTATTTGTCTGAAGAGCTCTCATCCTATCAACTAATTCTTGATTAACACCACTTGTTAGAAGCTGAAACTCCGAAAGCAAGCTGACTAAATGGTGGATGTATAGCTCAGCTACAGAATAGCTCAGTCTGGAAGGCAGGTAGGGCGTCTGGCTTACTGCATTTTTATTAAGTCTGACCTGCTTGACACAGAAAGCCTTAAGTGCCACTACATTATGCGAAATGCCCGTTTTGCCCAACACGTGTATTTTTTAACCTACTGCCTTTTCTCAGGGGCTGCAAAAGAAGACCGTTTCCCTGTGGTCCTATATCAACAGTCACTTGGAAGAGTTTCTCAACCCACTTTATGTCAACTACTCTCATCATGTGCTGTACCCTGTTGTCAGCATGCGCCACCTGGAGCTGTGGGTGGGATACTACATCAGATGGAATCCTCGGATGAGACTGCAGGTAAGGAAGGGGCTGTTACTTGGAAAACTCCTTGTAACAAAAAAGCTGCTGTTAACTTTTTTTTTTGTTTGTTTTAAATAAAAGGAACCGATTCATCATTGCTACAAAGAGCTGCTTTTAAAGAGAGCAGAGCTGAAGAAGAAGGTAGAGGAGCTTCAGAGAGAGCTGATAAGTAGATCGGCATCATCCTCTTCAGAGAGAGCTGCTTCTCCAACTCGTTCAGTGACTCCAGTGCAGACCTTTGTATGAATCTTGCACAGCTATATTCTCTCATTGTTGAAAAATCTACACTACACAGGTGATAAAGCACTAGACACCTGACCCTTGCTAGATATGATGTACTAACTGCCACCAGCTTGTAATAAGCTTTACGCTTGTTGGCCCTCATCTCTCTCATCTTTGCAGTGCAATTCATGTGGCTAATTCTGGTGGGTTTGTTGGTCTTGTTAAAGAAATGTGACACTAGAATTGTTATCATCCAAACCTGACAGCTGGAATTCGTTTGTTTGAGTGCAGCATGGCTGTCACATTTGCTTGGCTGTAGGGAACCCAGAGTTGTCCAAATTTTACAACCTTCATCTCTGAAAGTGAAATTACAGCCTGAGTATTGAAAAGGTGACTCCCACTTGATCTGCTCCACCATAGAACCTCCAATCCCAGGCCAAGAGGTGGAGTAGTGAGGGACCAGAAGTCATTTGCACAAGTGATTCAGACTTGTTTTGCACTAATCTCACCACTGTTACAGCAAAGGGAAAGAGAGAGTCGTAATCAACTAGTTTATGAAGGTAGTACTTGGAGTTTTTTTTCTGATGTTGTAAATAGGTATTTATTTTTTTTAACCTAGACTGACATATATGTTCTTAGCTGTAGTAGAACATCAAGACACTAAACTTTGGCTATATTAGAATGGTTGATGCCTGAGAAGGGTCACTGAAAAATCTAAATCCTGTTAACAGTTAGATAGAAATGTAAAATCAGCTTGGATTTGATTTGAGGAAGGAGGGAAAACTGTTCAGTAGTGAAAATACAGACAATGTAAGTTTCTTCTGGCCGAGAAGCCTTAAGTGTTATTTATGTTAGTTTCTTTCACTGTCTTCATCCAACACTAAGATTATAGTATGTATGACTTGTACTGGTCCATCAGTGTAAAACAGACTACAACACATTTAATTAAAAAAATAAATACTTTATTAAAAATGTAAGAATAAAACAGAATCGCAACTCAGTAATCCCAACAGACATCATCTTTCCGGAGGGAGTTCTGCAATGTCTGCATATCTCTCAACAGTCGCAAGCTTTCATTGCCTCGGGTGCAAGACTTTGCCCTTGTCGCTCTTCCACGTTCCCGAGAAGAACTTTTACTACACTTGGCAACTTTTGTTTCCATGGAATCCTGGGCCAACTTTGTTTGCTTTCTTGATGCAGCCTTTAATTTTGTAAGCTGGAATAAAAACAGAGAGCTTATTACTGTAGTAATCCGGCTATTTGTAATTTGGAGTGGTCCCTGAAAGAAAAAGATCATTTAAAAACGGGTAAGCTGCCTCCCACTTGAGCAAATTCAAACAGGAACTGGAAGAGAAGGCCCAAAGGTAAACCGAGCAGCTGTGTCACTGGTACTTTTTTCATTTGTTGCATTGCTGAAAATATCTGGATTATACTTGACACACACTTCACTCTGATAATGTCACAAAGTGAACAAGTGACAATCTGTCTGCAATCCTTATTCCTGTAAGGCCAAACAGCATGTAGGTCCAGGAACATATCAGGCTTTGTAGCATGGATTAAAAAAATGCACAGGTCCAGTTGCTTATTATTTTGGATACTAGCTCCAAAAAGGAGTTCTTACTGACTTTATCTTTGATTACCATGACATGTTTTGTAGAAGTTTCAATGACAACTGCTCAACTCGGTATTGTTTCACAAAAAACTGTTTAGTCACGTATGCGGTCAAGTTCTTCTTTCACTCAGATGCCCAAGATGGTTGCCTTGTGCTCTCCAAACAGAGCAGGACCTCATCTTGGCCACATGGCCAGCAGGAGCCATTCATCTCGGTAGAGCCAGGTTACGCCAGCATGTAAGCTGGAGGGAAAGACGACGCCTAAAGGCAACTGTTGATGGAAGCACAAACTCTTTGAACATGATGTTTGTGTGCCAATTCATGCAAGACATACTGTATGTAAGTAGAATGACAGTTACTCAGAATGAGCCAGTTTGAGGTAATTTTGTCAAGAGCAAACAGCCGAGGACTTTGAAGAGAGGTACAGCGGGGGCACGTGGTGGTACATAAACAGGCTTTGACTGGGAAAAGTCATGAGAAGAACACAAGGAGCAGTGGAAAAAAACTATTTCTCCAGTGAGTCATTTCTACCTTCTTCTCAACAGGTACAGCATGACATACGCTGATAACAACAAAACTAGTCTGGGGGTCCTGAAAGTTAAAAGACAATATCGGTAAATAAAAAGCAGTTTGAAATGAATGTGGTTGTCCTACAGGGAAACACTCCTGTAATGAAGCAGTTGAATCTTATGGAAGAATAATGTCTGAATCCACAAGCTAACCATTTTGAATGTTTTAAAGAGCATGACAATATAGTAGAACATACTGTGACATGCAAAGGTTTGAGCACCCTTACTTAAAATGTCTTAACTGAGCAGAAGATGAGCTGAACACCAAAAGGCATAAAGTTAACGATGAGATTTCAGCATTTTATGCAAGATTAGTGTATTGTTTTTGTTTAGTACAATCGTATAATGAAAAAGAAAAGGAGCGCCATGCAAACGCTTTTGCACCCCAAGATATTTGAGGCCTCAGATAACGTTTACCAAGGTTGCAGACCCCCATTAGGACTTGTTCACAGTCATTGTTAGAAACCCCCAGGTGAAGCACATCGCAAAGCTCTATAAATTCTCTGACTCCACAAACCTTGTCCCAACAGGTAGCAGCCATCAGCAGCTGCCTAGCACTCTGAAAAATAAAACAACTTATGTTTAAAAAGCAGAAGGCGGCTTCAAGAAGACAGCAAAGCATTTTCAGGTAGCGGTTTCCTCAGTTTGTGATGTTATTAAGAAAGGACAGTGGAGGTCAGGTTGAGGTCTGGAAGACCAAGACAATGTTCTGAAAGAGCTGCTCATTAGATTGCTAGAAGGGTGAATTAAAAAAAATCCTGCTTGACTGCACAGGACCTGCAGGAAGATTCGGCAGACTTTGAATTGATGGCTCACTGTTCTACTGTGCAGTAACACCTGCATGAATTTCCCATTGGGATTAATAAAGTATCTATCTATCTGACCTTCGTAGTACAGAAAACGTGTGTCCTAGAAACAAAATTCAGGGCCTGAAGTTTGCAAATTAACATCTACATAAGCCTGACACATTTTGGAATCAAGTCCTGTGGACTCAAATCAAAATAAAACTTTTTGGCCACAATCTGAAAAGGTACATTTGGAGAAAAAGGGTTCCAGGACAAGGACACCTCTCCAACTATTAAGCATTGAGGTGGATCGATCATGCTTTGGGCTGGTGTTGCAGCGTATGGTACAGAGAACATGTCATTGGGGAAGAATGGATTCAAATTAATACCAGAGAATTCTGAAAGCAAACATCACACCATCTGTAAAAAAGTTGAAGTTAAAAAGAGGATGAGTCCTACAACAACATAATGATGTGAAACACGCCTCAAACTCTACAATGGAGTACCTCCAGGGTTGGTGCAAGCTGACGGTTTAGCCATGACCCTCACAGTCCCCCGACCTAAACATCATTGCAGATCTGTGGATCTCAGAAGAGCAATGCATGCAAGACGGCCCAAGAATCTTGCAGAATTAGAAACCTTTTGCAGAGACAAATGGGCAGAAATACCCCAAATAAGAGTTGAAAGACTCTCAGCTGGCAACAAAGTGTTTACAAGCTGTGATACTTGCCGTACTGACAATGTTGGGTGCCCAGACTTTTGCTTCGGGCTCTTTTCATTTCTTTTTGGAATTCTGTATCTTTCAATGACGGAAATAAAAATGTAATCTTGCTTAAAATGGTAAAGAAATATGTCACCTTTAACTTTATGCCTTTTGGTGTTCAGTTCATCTTCTGCTCACGTAACTATTCACAGTAACAGACATTTTAAGCAGGGGTGCCCAGACCTTTTCATGCCACTGTATATGTTTTGCAGCGTCCGTCTCTAGCTGTGTGGAGTTTGCTGTGGACACTCCGGCTTTCATCCCATGTCCAGATGATGTTGACATGTTAAGTTAAACGCCAACACTGAAGTAATATGGCATGGGTGAGTGCAAGTCTGAGTATGTGATAAACGGACATGATGTACAGGGCTGACTTCTGCATTTCCTACTCTGCTGCAAGTGATGCGTTTTATTTTCCAGCAATCCTTAAATTAGATAAATAGGTTTCAGTAAATATTTGGATGTATAAATTGAAGACGATGATAAGCAAGTGAAAACAGCAAAGTAATTTTAGAGTCTATGAACTACTCGCTTAAAGAGACTGGATAATTTCATGCAGTTAACTACAGTCTTAAAACACTGGCATGATTGGGGTTATAAAAATGTGCGACTTCATACCCTTAATCCAGGGTGCGCTGGTATTTTTGGCACTCTCTGCTTCATGCAGATTTCCTTAACATGAAAAGTTACTTCTAACTAGAGTAACGGAAACAAAACATTATGAAAACTATGAGACCTGTGAGAGGTTTTGGAAGAGAGGAAGACTTTTTTTTTATGAATTACACTTCAACTATCAAATGTTAACTGAATGATACAGGGTTTAGATTTTTTGACAATATTCAGTTCATCAAATAAAATCAGAACTGTACATTACTATTTTCATAAAAATACAGCTTTGACAGCAAACAGTGTCATGTACGATTTTTAACTTGTGCCAACAAGATATGGAATTTGGCTGGAGCGTCCTAACATTTGCATGGAACTGTATTTCTGTTATTTTGTGCAGTGTCACTTACATAGCTTTAACACCGTACATCCTAATTAACTGGTTTGGCAAAAGCCAGTCTCTGTTACTCTGGATAACTTTCCTTATCCAGTCAGCCGATTAGTTACCTGCTGCTGGTGACGGTGCACTTTGGCTATCTGATCACCTTTACTCTCCATCCGCTTTACTAGAGATTGCAAGTCCCGCTCCAGATCCTGACGCATCTGCTCACTAGAAGCCGCCTGGATCTGCTTTGCAAGGTCATGGTGCTCCCTATGAAAAACAATTTATATTAGTAAACAGCAGATGGCTGACAATATGGAAAAGGAGGATGCCGGAGGATAAACATTTTTCCAATGCCTTTAAGTCCAACAGGCACTTTCACATACAGTATGTTGCCAAATTATAGAAGAAAAAAGTGGTTAAGTAACATTTTAAATTGCAGACTAAGTGGCACAGTATTATATGAATGTGATTTTTAAAATCAAACAAAACAAATGCATTTAAGGTTCTAGGGATGGACACTGCTAACTGGTCAAATACACTCATGCCCCATTTTACAGACGTCCCTCTAGGTGAAGTGAGCTCACATAGAGACAGACAAACACTGAGTGGCAAACTCACTCACTGCCCAATGACAGCCACCTACGACGCACTGGATATGACATTCTGCTGTCCACGGACCCGGCGTGCAGCCGCTAAGACATGAAGATGAACTGCAGTTCATCGACGTCTGACATTGTTTGCTGTTGGCTGGAGTACATCACCACGGACATCTATTATTATTTTTATCTTGCTCTCTGCATGAAAACTTAACATTAAAATTTTTTCAGCTATCACTACAAACAACACTGGGGTAAGTAACATATAAAAATAACATTTTTGGATGGCATATTCCTTTAAGTCCACCAATATTATTCTCTAGGGATTTTTTTTTTTTTTATTTTCCAAAAAGAATTGTATCGGATTATATTTCATCTACTGCGGTGGGTTGGCACCCTGCCCAGGATTGTTTCCTGCCTTGTGCCCTGTGTTGGCTGGGATTGGCTCCAGCAGACCCCCATGACCCTGTGTTCGGATTCAGCGGGTTGGAAAATGGATGGATGGATATTTCATCTATGTATTATCTGAGAAGCTCCCTTTTTAAGCCTGCATTAATAAACCTCCGAGTATTAAGGATATTTGAAATCTATGAGCTTGCTATCTTTTACTTATTCTTAAACTGTAATGATCTCTAATCAAACCAAACAATATACTGTATATACTGCACAGAAAGTTTTGCTGCTTCCATATTTTGTAGAGAAGCATGGCAACAGTAAATTGCTCCAGCTATTAGGCATGGGAGAATTCAACAGCTTCCAAACTTCTTAAATTAAAAAAATAAAAGTATTTTCCAAAATATGTACCGCCCTCAGCAAAGTATGTTTTGACCTTGTGAGTTCTGGCAATGCAAATGTTTGAAGTCATCAATCTTTATTTTGTGTCCTGAAGTAGGCTACTCAGTACTTGTGACAATTTCTAACACAACATTTTCAACCTGACCAACTTTTAATTTTTTTTTTTTAGTCAGTTCAGTCATTAAAATATGTCCTTAAAATTAAAAAAATTTGCTGTCATGCTTTTGTTCAGTTTTGGTGGGGAAGGAAACTCTGCAGCCTTCAGCTAACTATACTCCTCTTCCCTTCCACAACTACCAACAAACGTAAAATTACCCAATATGAAGTCATAAAATATCCATTTTGATTTTTTTCCGGTTTAAGGTATAGACAAGGCTTTTAGCCTTCTTTCAGGACTGCTGCAAACTTTCATACACATTTTACTCAAGCCATACTTTACTGGAAAACACGTACTCACAAGCTCATGTGTCCAAATTCATCCTGTAGCTCAAGAAGTAAGCCAGAGAGCTCCTCGCAGCTAGAAGAAGAGCTAGAGGTGTCGGAATCTCTCATGCCAGAAGGAAACGTGGGCCGTCTTGTTAAGGGCCTGTCGCTTAACACCCGCTCATTACACAAGACCCGTGAGTGATGCTTCATCAAGTGAAGAACGTTCTGGACATTGGCACGCACAGAGTGGCTGGCACTGGTAGACTGGTTAACACATTAAAGCATAATATGCATGTCACATTAGTTTTCTTGCTAAAAATTGTGAAGGAAAAAAAAAGATAATATATATATATGTCACACACACACACACACACCCTAGTTGTGTTACCCATCTAAGATGGGTAGAAATCTAAGTAAACAAAAGTAGACCTCATCCGTTAATGTTTGCAGTGCACCATGCAATGCACAGGTTTCCGTTATATGTTATTTGGTATGGGATTCATAAAAGCAGCACTGTTTGTGAGCTCCATCTGTTGGAATGACAAATACAATGCATTTTATTACTAAAAATATTTGTGAACTGTTCTCTTTTGGAATGACAGAGACGCACGCTCTTTTATTATTGGATTATTGAAGCATTTTATTTTCCTTTATGTCACTTGTATTATGGATAAATATTTTCTGTACATATTGTATTAGTTAAACATCTATATACAGTGGAACCTCGGTTCACGACCATAATTCGTTCCAAAACTCTGGTCGTAAACCGAGTTGGTCGTGAACCGAAGCAATTTCTCCCATAGGATTGTATGTAAATACAATTAATCCGTTCCAGACCGTAGAAACTGTATGTAAATATATACATTTTTTTAGTTTTTAAGCACAAATATAGTTAATTATACCATAGAATGCACAGCGTAATGGTAAACTAAATGTAAAAACATTGAATAACACTGAGAAAAACCTTTAACAACAGAGAAAACTAACACTGCAATAGTTCGCGCTATAGTGCTAGGAACCGTTCTCGCTAAAAACACTTTTTTTAATGAGTTTTAAGCACAGGGGGAAAAAGGAACATTTGAAAAATCTGTAATTAAATAAACCACCAAGAAAAGTAACATTGCAACAATGCAGGCTACGAACCGATCACTGGAAACAGAACTGAAAACAAAAACAAGCCTTCTCTAACTTATGCGTCCCTCAATCGCTCTGTGTGTGTGTGCGTCTCTCTTTTGCGAGCCCCTGTGTGTATCTCTCTAGCGCGCTCCTGTGTGTGCGCGCCTGTCTCTCCTCAGCCCCCCCACTACCCCCCCCCCCCCCCACGCGCCGCCTGTGTATGTGTGTGTGTGCGTCTCTCTTTTGCGAGCCTGGAGCACCTGTGTGTGTCTCTCTAGCGCGCTCCTGTGTGTGTGCGCGCGCGCCTCTCTCTCCCCCGCCTGTGTGTGCGTGCGTCTCTCTTTTGCGAGCCTGGAGCTCCTGTGTGTGTGCGCGCGCGCCTCTCTCTCCCCCGCCTGTGTGTGCGTGCGTCTCTCTTTTGCGAGCCTGGAGCTCCTGTGTGTGTTGTCACGCTTGGGTCACAGATTTGCACAGAGACACAGGAGGTTGTAGAAAAAAAGGAACTTTATTCAAAGCTCTGCAAACAAACATTTGTCTCTTTTCAAAAGTTTAAACGTGCTCCATGACAAGTCAGAGATGACAGCTCCGCCAGGAGCACAGATTGTCTGAGAGAGAAAGAAGGAGAAGCAAGCAACCAATTTAACAAACTGAAAGAAGCCCGTGCAGGCTTTTTAAGAAGGCGGAGCACCGCACGAGAGGCATATTACGCGACAGAGCCGGCAAGAAGGGAAAGGAGGAATGTGAAGGTAGTCTGTCCATGTTTCTTAGGGGTTTTCCCAGGGGCGTCTGTATTCTCTGGGGGTGCGATCAGCTTTGCAGCTCACAGTGTGTCTGTCTAGAGCGCTCCTGTGTGTGTGCGCACGCGCCTCTCTCGCGCGTGCTCCTGTGTGTGTACAGCCCTCTGTCTCTTGCGCTGCCTCTCTCTGTGTGTGTGTGTGTGCGCGCGTGCGCTCTCTCTCGCTCGCTGCACAGGGAGAGAATGAACATCAACAAACCGAAAGGGAACCTGGCTTGTTCGTATACCGAGTGTTTGGTCGTGAACCGAGGCAAAAGTTTGGCGAACTTTTTGGTCGTAAACCGAGTTGTACGTGTGCCGAGACGTTCGTGAACCAAGGTTATTTTAAAGGAATTTAATTTATTTTAGTATTGTTATAGTCACTATAAGCCAGCAGAATTTCATTTTGTTAACAAAAAATGAACAGGTGACATCTGTAGTCTACAGCAGGGGTTCTCAAAGTTGGTCCTGGGGGTCCCCTGTGGCTTCAGGTTTTTGCTTCAACCAGATTTATAATCAGTGACTACTGATAACACTGATTTCAGTTAATTAGCTGGTATATTTTTTCTCTTCTCTTATTCTACATTAAGAAAGCACAGAGGCATGATTTTTACATTTATAAGACATTTAGAAATATTTACATTTTTGTTATAGAT